>NC_089249.1:12031371-12331371 GCF_963930625.1 Muntiacus reevesi | reverse complement strand
GCCAGGCTTCAGCAATACGTGAACTGAGAACTTCCAGATGTTCAAGCTGGTTTTAGAAAAGGCAGAGGAACCAGAGATCAAATTGCCAACATCCGCTGGATCATAGAAAAAGCCAGAGAGTTCCAGAAAAACATCTATTTCTGCTTTATTGACTATGCCAAAGCCTTTGACTATGTGGATCACAATAAAGTGTGGAAAATTCTGAAGGAGATGGGAATACCAGACCACCAGACCTGCCTCTTGAGAAACCTGTGTGCAGGTCGGAAGCAACAGTTAGAACTGGACATGGACAAAAGACTGGTTCCAAATAGGAAAAGGAGTACATCAAGGCTGTATATTGTCACCATGCTTATTTAACTTCTATGCAGAGTACATCATGAGAAACGCTGGGCTGGAGGAAGCACAAGCTGGTATCAAGATTGCCGGGAGAAATATCAATAACCTCAGATATGCACATGACACCACCCTTATGGCAGAAAGTGAAGAAGAACTAAAGAGGCTCTTCATGAAAGTGAAAGAGGAGGGTGAAAAAAAAATTGACTTAAAGCTCAACATTCAGAAAACTAAGATCATGGCATCCAGTCCCATCAGTTCAGTTCAGTTCAGTCACTCAGTCGTGTCCGACTCTTTGCGACCCATGAATCACGGCATGCCAGGCCTCCCTGTCCATCACAAACGCCTGGAGTCTACTCAAACTCATGTCCATCGACTTGGTGATGCCATCCAGCCGTCTCATCCTCTGTCGTCCCCTTCTCCTCCTGCCCCCAATCCCTCCCAGCATCAGGGTCTTTTCCAGCGAGTCAACTCTTCGCATGAGGTGGCCAAAATATTGGAGTTTCAGCTTCAGCATCAGTCCTTCCAATGAACACCCAGGACTGATCTCCTTTAGGATGGACTGGTTGGATCTCCTTGCAGTCCAAGAGACTCTCAAGAGTCTTCTCCAACACCACAGTTCAAAAGCATCAATTTTTTCAGTGCTCAGCTTTCTTCACAGTCCAATTCTCACATCCATACATGTCACTTCATGGCAAATAGATGGGGAAACAGTTGAAACAGTGGCTGACTTTATTTTGGGGGGCTCCAAAATCACTGCAGTTGGTGATTGCAGCCATGAAATTAAAAGACACTTACTCCTTGGAAGGAAAGTTATGACCAACCTAGACAGCATATTAAAAAGCAAAGACACTACTTTGCCAACAAAGGTCCGTATATTCAAGGCTATGCTTTTTCCAGTGGTCATGTATAGATGTGAGAGTTGGACTATAAAGAAAGCTGAGCACTGAAGAATTGATACTTTTGAACTGTGGTGTTGGAGAAGACTCTTGAGAGTCCCTTGGACTGCAAGGAGGTCCAACCAGTCCATCCTGAAGGAGATCAGTCCTGGGTGTTCATTGGAAGGACTGATGCTGAAGCTGAAACTCCAGTACTCTGGCCAGCTGATGCAAAGAACTGACTCTTCGAAGAAAAGACTCTGATGCTGGGAAATATTGAGGGCAGGGGGAGAAGGGGACGACAGAGGATGAGATGGTTGGATGGCATCACCAACTCGATGGGCATGGGTTTGGATAAACTCTGGGAGTTGGTGGTGGACAGGGAGGCCTGGCGTGCTGTGGTTCATGGGGTCACAAAGAGTTGGACATGACTGAGCGACTGAACTGAACTGTCTGACTCTCCCCATTACAATGTAGACTCTACAGGGCAAGAATCTAATTGTTCTGCTCGATTCTGTATCCTGGGTATCTACAATAGTGCCTGGTACTTAGTAGGGTTTAATAAATGAGTGTGAACTGATCTACTCACTGAACTATACAGAATTTATTCCATGGGATAAAAGAGCCAGTTTGTCCTTGTTCAATCCAGACTCATACCTATCTGGTCCCATTATAGAGAGCTCCGTGTCCAGTAGGTCATATGAACCAATACTGTGATAATGCTGCATGGTTCCTGACAGTGCTGACTCTGGAGTCTGACTTCCTGGGTTTAAACCTCTAGCTCTGCCAGTTACCTCTGTGTGAACTTGGACGAGTTACTTAACCCCTGTGCCTCAGCTTCCTGCATGTCCAATGCAAATAAGAATACCTACATCAAATGTCTCTTATATGTGAAATCTAAAATGAAATGATAAAAATGAACTTAAACAGAAATGGACTCACAGACTTAGAAAACTTATGGTTACTAGCGGGAAAGCTGAGGGGGCAGAGGAATAGATTGGGAGTTAAGGATTGACATATACACACTGATATATTTAAGATAGATAGCCAAGAAGGATCTACTGTATATCACAGGGAACTCTGCTCAATACTCTGTAATAAATCTAAATGGGAAAATAATTTGTAAAAGAATATATATATATGTAAATATATATATATATATGTAACTGAATCAATTTGCTGTATATCTGAAACTAACAATGCTCCTATATATTAATAAAATACACCTGAAATTTGCTTGTTGCATATGGCAAATGGGTTAATACATGTAAAACACTTAGAACAGAACTTGGCCCACAGAAAGCACTCATAATTGTTATAGAGGTTAAGAGTGCAAACTTCAGAGGCAGACTACCCGGGATCAAACTCAGGCTCTGCTACTTACGAGTTGTGTGACCGTGAGTAAGTCACTTAACCTCTATGATTCAGTTTCATTATCTGTAAAGTGGGTATAATCATAGTCTTTCCTCTCAAGAGTGCTGCGAGAATTAAATATGTTGATATGTACAGAACTAAAAATGACATCTGACCTATAGATAAGTGCCATAAATCACATGGATGCTTACTGTCATCACCATCATATGTGTGGCCCAGATTCTGAGTTACAGAGAAGGAAGAGCAGACGAAAACACCTTCCATATAAGAGCACTTAAAGAACACCTGTCCCTTCCTGGGCCTGCCTACAGGTAGCTCTGTGCTTCTCCCAGCAAACTTGTACCTGGTGCAAATCCAAAAGAAGAGGACAGAAGGAAGAATTTAGAGCTAACTAATAATCTCTCTACCTCAGTGTTTTTCTCCGTAAAATGTGGTTAATAACCACATGGAGTCCATAAAGTCACTTTGAAGGTTGAACAAGAGGATGGAAAACATTTAGCCTGGCACCTGGCAGATAGACTGATGACCAGGAAGGGGACAGATAGGAGAATACCAGTGTGTTTGGGGCACCAAAGGAGCACAGAACCCAAGTTCCACAGGGCTGAGGTGTGCATGTGTTGGGGCAAGGGGTGTGGGGGTGCTGTAGTAAACTGTGTTACCTGCCTCTCCCTAAGGAGGATTATATCTTTGCCTGCTCCATGGAGGCAGCCTTGGATATGTGACTTTTTTTTGGCCAATAGCATGTAACATGTGAACAAGTAATGTGGTACCTCTGGGCAGCCGCCCAGTCTGGACTCATGGTTTTCTGGTCTCTCTTTCACTGCCTCGGCCACCATGAAGCATGTTTTGAGATGGAACCTCCATCCTTCTGGAGGGCTGAACCACTGATCAGAGTCCTTTTGTTGGCTTGCAACCGACAGGTGACGTGCATTAGAAGTGAATTTTGCTTTAATCCACTAAAACATGGAATTCTGAGTTGCATCATCCTGAAAGCATCCTGGTATTGCTGGGGTCTGAAATCAAGGAAGAGAATGTCAAGGGATGTGCCTGGTAGGTAGGTGGGAATCAGATCAGAGCCCTGGAGTGCTCAGGTGCTGGAGCCCTGGACTGCAAATTTGTGGGAAGATGCCTCTGCCAAGTCTTCTTGTGCTTAACGAGCCCAGAGTCCTTTGACATATTCTTTGTATGGAGCCTGATCAAGAGTCACATAACAATAATCAGCTCCAAAATCCTACGTGGCTCCATCTCTGCCAAAAGAAAAACTCACAATCCTTTCATCTAGTATTTAAAAACCCATATACATGGTCCTGCTTTTCCCACTCCTTAGCAACGTGAATCGCCCACTGTAACCACAACCATCTACTTAACTGTCTGCGGAACATGTTTTGGCAATCCTATATTTTAGCCTTTGTTCCCATCTTTCTCACCCACCTGGGTTGACCCTTTTCTCTTCCCAACGTATCAAAGTCCCAGTGGGAAGCTGTAGATCTTGGAGGGACTAGAGCTCTGGTCTTGGTCTGTTTCATGGCATCCTGCTACCAATTTGTATAAAATTCTCCTCTAACAAAAAATTTTTAAAAATAATGTTTCCCACAAAAACAAATCAATAAAATGGTAGTAGAAAAAGCAAAAATTTCTCTTAACAACTCTGGTTCTCATCAGTAAAATGAAGATTACTGGACCAGAGGCTCTCTCGAAGGTGCTTTTCATAACGCTTAGGATTTTACATCCCATTCAGCCAAAGTAACTGTTCCTACCTTCAAACTCCTTTTCTCCTTATTTTGCACACATAAGATGTTGTCTTATGTTATCTAGTATAAATGCCTTTCCCACCTCCACCCTCTTCCTGAACCTCTCCCCGTTGACCTGCAGAATTTGCAATCTAAAATGTATTTCTCTTTCCTAGATTCAGGAGAGCCTCTCTTCTCCTCAGTTAACATTCTCGATCTCTCTTGGTGCCTCTGGTCATTTCTCCCCTGGGATAGACGACCAATCTGATTGGAGTTTGAAAGAAGGGACAGGATATCAGTGACTCAGCCCCTTGGAGTGTTCTGTTTTGGGATGTGTCAGCAGAGGACTCCTCTGTCCTCTCTGAAGGAGAGACCTGTCCATTAAGTTTGGCTGAAAATGACAGAAAACCCCAAATGACTGCAGTTTAAGTTAACTAGAAGTTGATTCTTATTTTAAGTCAATGAAATCCAGAAGTAAACAGTTTGGGACTAGCATGGCACTTTTTACTGTCTTTGTCAGCTCAAGCTGTTTATAACAAAATATCATAGGCTGGGTGGTTTAGACAACAGAAGTGCATTTCTCACAGTTTTGGAGGCTGGGAAGTTTAAGATCAAGATCCAGTTCAATTTCTGGGGAAGGCTCTCTTCCTGATTTGCAGATCCTTTCCTTCCATCTATGTTCTCCCATGTCAGAGAGAGAGATCACCTCTCTCATGTCTCTTCTTATAAGGGCACTAATCTCATTCATGAGGAACTGCATCCTCATCACCTAATTACCTCCCCCAAACTGCATCTCCAAATACCATTGAGGTGGGAGATTAGGGTTTGGACTCAAACACTCAGTCCTCTGCCCCCTGAAATTCATGCCTTTCTCACATGCAAAATAAATTCAATCCATCCTTTAAGAGTCCCCCAAAGTCTTATACCAGCATCAACTCCAAAGTCTAACATCCAAAGCCTCAACTAAATGTCACTCAAATCAGACATGGATGATTTCATCCATGGCACATTTCATCTCGAGGCAAAATTCCTCTCTAACTGTGAATGTGTGAAGCCAAACAAATTATGTGCTTCCAAAATCCAGCGATGGGACAGGCATCAGATACACATTTCCATTCCAAGAGAAATGGGAAAGGAGGGAGGGATGATGGGTCTCAAACAAGACCAAAGCTTAGGGCAAAACCCATGAGATCTTAAACGCTCAAGAATAATCATCTTCAGCTTGATGCTCTGCCTTACAGACCCACTGGGGCAACAGTCTTGACTTCTAGATCATTCTTGGTATCAAAATCTGTATTAGTTCGGGTTCTCCAGAGACAAAGAGCCATAGAAGGAGAGAGAGAAAGAGAGAACATTGGCTGAGAGGTTATCTTCAAGCTGGAGATATAGGGAAGCCAATGATATAGTCCAGATTGAGTCCCAAGGCCTGAGAACCAAGGAAACCAATGGTGTAAATCCCAGTTGGAGTCTGAAGTCAGATGTTCCAGCTCTATCAATCAGGCAGGGATGTCAAATTCTCCTTTCTCCTCCCTTTTTGTTCTATTTAGGCCCTCAACAGATTCGATAATGCCCACCCTTATTTGGGAGGGCAAGCTGCTTTACTAAATCCACCAGTTCAAGTGTTAACCTCATCTGGAAACATCTTCACAAACACATCCAGAAACAATGTTTAGCCAAATATGTTGGCATTTCATGAACTGGTAAAACTGACATATAAAACTAATGATCAAAATAGCAGACTCCTTTTCTTGTTGTTTCATTGTTTTTCATTGTCAGCATGTAGTTAGAACCTAAGGATGCAATATGACTTTGTGAATTCCAGCCAGCACTTCCACTTTTCAGTCATCAGGAAGAACAAAGGGATTAAAGAAAGACTTTCCTTTAAGGACACTTCCTAACACATATCACTTAAGGGCAAACACTGTTTAAATTGCATTGAGCTACACTTAGTCATATGGCCATACTGAGCTGCAAAGGAGGCTGGGAAATATGGTTTTTATTCTGCGTGACTATGTGCCCCACTAAAGTAAGGGCTTCCCTCATGGCTCAGCTGGTAGACTCATCACCTGCAATACAAGAGACTGCCTGAAATGCATGAGATGTGGGTTCAATCCATGGGTCAGGAAGATTCCCTAGAGAAGGAAATGGCAACCCACTCCAGTATTCTTGCCTTGGAAATCCCATAGACAAAGGAGGCTGGCGGGCTACAGTCCATGTGGTCGCAAAAAGTCAGACACAACTTAGTGATTAAACCACAAGGCTCCTAAGAATAGAAAAGTGGAAGCGTCCAAACCTTCTGAAGGTTAGCCTTAGAACTGTCG
The DNA here is from genome assembly GCF_963930625.1 of Muntiacus reevesi. Lineage (NCBI taxonomy): Eukaryota > Metazoa > Chordata > Mammalia > Artiodactyla > Cervidae > Muntiacus > Muntiacus reevesi. The sequence goes on along the minus strand of NC_089249.1, from coordinate 12,324,735 downwards.
GAGCATCATTTCTAAAGTATGGGAGTTCTTTTACTAAAGAAAGGTGAATTTATATTAGAGTACTGGCAGTCTTGGCTACCTCATTCGTAAGAGAAATCGTGACAAGCCCACTTGGCCATGGTTTAGAGCTGTGTTCTCGGTTTATCAATCATGGAGGAAACATCTGGACCTTCTTGACCGGTCTCTTATGAGGTGCTCCCAGTTGTTTCAAAATTAGGTGTGGAAGAAGAGATTTATTTATTGAAACCCAATACCTTCAACATACCTTAGCATATCAATAGAGAAGGCAACCTGAGTATATCTACCTCAGTGTTGTTCCAGAAGCAGGGTACCAGTACATCAAAGAAACACCTTCCATTCCCCCTCCCAGTAAAAATATTAGAAACAATTACAGATAATATGAGTATTAAAATATAAACATTTTGCTATATAACACAAGCAGCTATATATGAGACTAACATATCACAATACTGAGAGACTGCTTTAGAAAATAAGTGGAAAAATATGGCCTTCTTATTCCCAGCCATCCAGTTCTAAAGTCAAAGAAAGATGCTAACCACATATTCCCAAAGAGAAAGGGACTGATCAATACATGCAAACTTACTTAAAGTTCTTGTAGCTTTTTTTTTTCATTATTAATGTGGTGCTAGAACCAGCTTAATACTGAATTATCATGATACTTTTACAGAAAGGATTCTATTTTATGTTAGATATGTTATTTTACATATATGACATATACTAGGTAAAGATGTATTAGATACAATTTTATGTTGGATACAGACAAATCCATTACTTCTGACAAAACACATAAAATAAGTAAGATTGCTTCTCTTATTCACCATTCATTTCATGATTCACTTCATGTCACAAACACTTCATTTTTGACTCATAAAGTACGTCGCAACAGGGTTTGCAAGACTTATAATTATTGAGGCTATTTCTGTGCTGCTATTCACTGCCTTTTCCCAGCTTCTCTGCATTAATAACCAGTTTTTTCCTCTTCATTATTCAGTATTCGACCAAAGATAACTGGTGTCAGCCAATCAGCATGTTGGGTGATGACTCATTTGCATTCAAAAGCTTGAAAATATTGGGTCCTTATCAACAAAAACGGAGCTTGCTGTTACACAGGGCTCTGAGCTAGGTCGGGGGATATGGTGGCGAATAAGACACGTTTCTGCCCCAGCGGCCTTCCACTGAAAACTGAAACATTAGATTACCAGAGAGATTTGTGTGTTGACGCAAAATAATTACTGCCACTGACGTCACAGCTAACAAACTGCCTTGTTTTGCACTGAGCTCATTTGAGCTGCAAGGCAACCTCAAGAGAGAAATGTCTCTTTGATTAACTTTATTTACAGACCAGGATACTGAGCCCGTGGTAAAAAGAAAAAAAAACAACAAAAAAAAAACACTAGTCCCCACATGAGAATTGTTTTTAGAAATCCCACTCCATATGTTCCTCAATTATTTAAATTCTTTCAAAAAGTCTGAATAAAATAGCATGGAGTATTTTTCAAACTATGCCTGAATTTTCAACATCTGGATCATTTAGGGCAGTTGTCTCCAGGCAGACTCCTGGGTCCCATCCCAGGCTGATTGAGTCAGAATCCCGGGAGGGACCAGAGAAGTGGCAGCTTAACAAACATGTCCAGGTGATTCTCCAGCCCTAAGTAATTTGAGATCCACCAGAGGAGGCCATTCACAGACAGAAAAGAGAAAGAAGAACATTCCAGGCAGGGAGAAGTGTGCAAGCCAAGGTGTGGGGTTATGGACATTCATGGCTAACTCAGAACCCGCAACAGACCAGAATTACCCATCAATTTCTAGATGATGTCATGCACTAACCACTGAGTTGAAAATCTTAAACAAGGGGCTGAAATAATTTCTAACTCCTCGATACCCTGTGTTTCTGTGACATCTTTAATTTCTTCAATAACACACAGGCTGAAGCAGCTGGAAGGTCAAAGTCTGCCCCTTTTGAAACCAGTGACATTTAACTTGATCTCAGACACAATCTGCTGCTGGTTGCAAAGGTCTGCTTTCATCCTCTGGGAGATATTTCTCGCTGAATTACACTCAGGCCTTAAACAAATTGCACATGAGAATAGTCAAAGTACAGGACTAGAAACTGGAAGACTAAGGTTCAAATCCTGCCTCAGCCACTGTACTCATTCTGTCTCTTAGTTTGTAAGTCATTGAGCTAGTTTAAGTTAATAGGGGAATTTATCATAGAGACACGGGTATCTCATGGGTCCCAAAGACAGATTTGGGCCTCTGGAAAGATTATTCTTTCTCTATTTTTCTTCTCTACCTTGCTAGACACATCTATTCATCTTTCTTTGCTTTGCCAGAGTAGTTTTATCTGCTGCCCTGTTTATGGAAGGGAACATAGCTGCCCCTCCCAGCAACAGCCAATAGTTGCTCCAGTATTCTTGCCTGGAAAATGCCATGGACAGAGGAGCCTGGCGGGCTACAGTCCATAGGGTCACAAAAAGTTGGACGTGATGGAATTGACTTAGCATGCATACCCACGTGCGCTATTCACTTACTTGGGTCAGACACTATTCTAAGCTCTTTATAAGTATTATTTTATTTAATCATTACCATGATCCTTTATAGTAAGGATGCCGTAACTTCTCCCTTTATACAGATGAAGAACTGAGACATAGAGAAGTCCAGTTAACTTTCTCCAGAACACGTAGCTAGTTCTGTTATGGACTCTAGGCAGGTTGGATTCAGAGCCAATATATTCAAGCCCCGCCTTGTATCCTTGCATTTCACTTATCAAAGTTTAATGGCCATATCTCTATCTCATATCTCCAAGCAGAACTCGAGCATCCTGGTGTGGCAGGGGCCCAGGTCTCACAGCACCTTCATGAATGAGAGGACTGTGCTCACAGAAGTGAAGACGTAAGGAGGCCCTGCACACGCATCCCACGTGCCTACTCACCCAACCAAGAGATTTCCTACAAGTCCATTCCCATCCTTTGGGTTTTAAGCTCTTCTATCATAAAATGAAGGTACTGATTCTGGCCAGTGTTTCCTAGAACATTTCATGAGGTACTGTGCACATAAAAATCTCTGTGGTCCAATGGAAAATGCTGTTTATTCTCCTCTTGGACACGCACAGTGAAAATGGCCCTGGAAAGTCCATTGGTGAAGATAATTGCTTGACCTTTAGACAGCATTTCCCCAATATAATTATCTGCAGAAAATCTCCCCCGTCCTTTATGCAGACCCTGAACTTCCTGCTTAGGTAACTATGTGGTAGACAGTGTGTTCAGTCACTCATTTGTGTCCAACTCTTTGCGATACCTTGGACCATAGCCTACCAAGCTCCTCTGTCCATGGAATTCTCCAGGCAAGAATACTAGAGTGGGTTGCCATTTCCTCCTCCAGGGGATCTTCCCAACCCAGGGATTGAACCCTTGTCCCTTGCATCTTGTGCATTAGCGGCTGGATTCTTTATCGCTAGTGTCACCTGGGAAAACCCTCACAGTAACTATAAAGGATTCAAACAGGAATGCTATCAACTTCCTGCCACAGCCCCTCAAGTCCACCGACACGCATGTCCCTCCTGCTCTTCTCTGGTTACAGTAGCAGAGATGCCCCTCCTCCTTTCTGAGGCTCACGGGCCTGGCTTCCATGCCCTCCTACTTTTTCAGGAACCTTACACTATCCATTTCTAATTTCTTTCTCTCTCTACCTCCATCTTCATCTCTCCTGTGTTTCTAAACCTCTGCTCCCTTCCCCCCATAAACCATTTAAACACACCAGGGTGTCTTTCAATCCAAAGAAAAACTCTTCTTGGTCCTCATTCCCCTCTTCAGTTATCCTCTCCTCCCTCCACAGCCAGATGTCTCCGGGAGGAACAACTCTGTACCATGTCTTCCCCATATGTTCTCCAGGCCTCTCCAATCTGTCTTCTGACCCCAAAACAAACCACTTCCAAAATGGTTCTTGCTGGAGCCACCAATGGCCTCCTTATTACTAAATACAAAGGGCAATCTTTAGGTCGTCATCTTCCATTTTCTCTCAACAGCATATATCACTGCTTGTCCAGCCCGCAGCCCTCTCTCTCAAAAAGTCCTGCTGGGCACTAAGGAACAGAGCCCTCTCCTGGAGGCCTTCCTACCCTGACTCAAGGATCTCCAGCCTCCCTGTCAGTGCCAGAGTTCCTCAAGGGGAGCCTATCACACCCATGGCTCCAGTTACTATCTCCAGCCCATTCTTCTCCCCTAAACACCATACCTGTACCTCTTTCTATCTACTTGACATTTCAATTTGGATAACTGACATGGGCCTCAAACATATCGGAACCTGATCTTCCTTCTACAGTCTGATGCTTCTCCAATGGTCCCCTTCTCCTGAGAGGTAATATCATCCATTGAAGCAAGCAAATCAGAAACCTGAATCATCCTTGTATCTTCCTATCCTCACCCCCATATCTACTCCAGCACTAGGTTCTATCTAGTTTAACTCCTTAAATAATGCCCACACACACCCATTTCTATCTGCTGCTACCTCCACCACCCCAGCTGAAATGCCATAATTTAGCACCTGCTCTACTGCAATAACTGGTGCCCCTGTTTTTCCTCCCAGGTGTTGCCTTTTCTTTCTGCAGATCACAGCTAAGATTAACCTCTACTTAATGCCCTTTGGTAGCTTCCTGGCACTTTCAGGATATAAATTGAAATCCTTAATATGCCCTGAAAGATCCTGTCTCATCTAGTCCCTGCCCTCCTCCCAGCCTCGCCTCTAACCACTCTACCCCTTGTTCTTGGCACTGTCTGGATAGAGATGGGAAATGCTGAAAACATTCTACAGTGCACAGGATAGATCCTGCGATGAAGAATTATCCTCAACTGTCAATAGAGCCAGTGTTGGAAAACCTGGTCTAACGCATCATTTCATCCCCCTTCCTTATGATTGGTTTAAAATTCCTACAGCACACAATGTCCTCCTGGCCACTATGATAGGTCCAGGACTGTGCATGTGTATCCTGAATTGACTCAATCTGATTGCACAGGTGGACTTTTCTTTCCATGGCTGGAGGGAAGTGTCTCTCTCTCCCACTTTTTTCCTTGCCCCCTCCCTCACCGTTGGCTGGAAACAAGAAAGCATGGTGCTCTACCTACCACTGACAACACCTCATGACCACATGAAGAAAGCAGTCCAAAAACACAACACACACAGCAATGGTGGGAGAGCAGAGAGAGGGAGGATGAACCTGAACTTTATGATTGAGCTACTGGATCAACCAAACCTGAAGCCCATCTTTACTGTTAACTTCTTATTGTGTGTGTGTGTGCTCTGCATGTCCAACTCTTCTTATTACATGAGATAAATAAATGTATTAGTTCTAGAAGTTCATTTGAAATGTGTTTTCTGTTGCTTGATACTTGAGACTTCCAGTTCATCTGCATGGTCCCTTTCAGTCCTTAAGGATTCAATGACTTTATGATTCTAAAGTCACAAGGTGTAGCTAAGATCCTTCTAGCCCTGGACATATTCAGAGGAAAGGTAAATAATTTTAAGGAGTGCTGGTAGAAGATGGTGGGGAAGAGTACCTTTTCATCACATTAAAGAATACTTCTTTTCTTGCTAACCACTTGGACCTCTCAACAATTTCTATTCCTGTCAGATTTACCCAGATATATTCAGGACATGATGAAAGGCAGACCATTTATTTTACTAAGACACTGACAGGTGTGTTTGTGATCCCATCAATCTTGCCTTCTGCTGCTTCTTCCAGCTCCAGATCCAAACAGCTGCTTCTTCCCCCACTTCTGACGAGATCGGGCGCATTCAGGGTGGTATGGCCATAGACCTTTCCCCACTTCTGATGTGCTATACATTCAGAAAACATCTATCGCCCACCACCACCACCATCATTATCATCACTATCATCACCCATCACAACCACAGCGGTCTTAGTCACTTGTCATGACCGTTGTGTACTTTCTTTAGGACAAACTAACCCAGACTGCTGACAGAATTTGAACAATACTAATGATAGCCAAGATGGCTGAGAGCTTGTGATACCCAGGGCTTAGCACTTCATACACCTTCTAGCACCGAACACTCACAGCCACTCTGTGATGTGGACACTATTTTAAACCTAGTTTCCAGGTAGGTAATGGACCACAGAAAGGCTAAATAAATTGCCCAAGTCTACACATCTGACTTCCCTAGTGGCTCAGACAGTAAAGAATCCACCTGCAATGCAGGAGACCTGAGTTCAACCCCTGCATTGAGAAGATCCCCTGGAGAAGGGAATGGCAACCCACTCCAGTATTCTTGCCTGGAAAAGTATTCCAGGGACAGAGGAGCTTGGAAGGCTGCAGTCCACGGACTTGCACAGAGTCGGACACAACTAACACACACACACACATCTGGTAAATGAGGCCTTTTCCCCCTGGATCATAGTAAGTAAAGATAGGGTAGACAAAGCCCTATGGTTTAGTTTGTTTGGATTAAATTATTCTTTTCTAAAGACTTGCATTAATAAACAGTAGATACGTAAGATAACCTAACCAGACAATGTGGAGAATGATAAAATGAAAGTCAGAAGTCTTTTCTCTCTCACCTGCTTGTCCCTTTCTAGATGTCCTGTCCAGCTCTGTAAGGTTAAAAACTGCTAAAAATTTCTGGAAATTTTTTGCTTTAATTCCCTTTGCATATGAAAAAAAGTAGTTTTTCCCTTAAGTCATACTTTCCTACTCCTTCCCCGCTTTCAGGGCAATGCTTTCTTGACACAAACCATCCTTTGCCCTTTTCTGAGTCTTTCCCACCTCCCTTCAACCAGCAGGCTTTTTCACCCCTTCCTTGAAGCCTGTTGTCAGCTTCAATACAGTCAAGTCATCTCAGGCAAAATCCCGACTGAGAAGATGAGAGCTCGGAGACGAGCACCTTGTGATGGGAGAAAGAAAAAAAAGAAAGATCAGAAAAGAAAACATCCTAAAAAGCAGAAGTTTCCTGAAGAATCTCCCTGCAGCCCTGTTTAACAGTTTTCTCTTTCTCCTCTCTGAGTGGTCACCCCAAATCCATGGACTCTGCCTCGTTGCTGAAATGTCAGAGTGAAACTTTAGCTGGACAGTTAAATAAACACAAGGTCACTGGCAAAGATAGACACTGCCAAGGATCTAAGCTCTCCAGAAGATCCCTGGTGAATTCAGCCCCAGTTTGGGAGACTACCCTTTCTGCTTTCACCCTGAGCTTGTTTATATTTTTGTTGCTGTTGAAGTTCAAGTGAAGCTGTCCCAGAAAAACTTTGGGAAGTAACCTTTCTGACAGGGCCTTTCAAATACACTTGCTTCCAAATGCTTGCTCTGGCTAGAGATGGCACATAACCTCACCCACTGCTCATCTTACCTCACTTTCCCTCTCTCTACAATATTTTTCAATAGCATCAGTCTAAGTATTCATCCTTAGAAAGCCCAATGGAACTTGGGCAGTGGACAGTGGATCTCTCCAGAGCTCAATCAGTGATGCTCATGTTTGAGAAAAATGCACTGCTAGCAATGGCCCAGATAGGTGGAAGAAGACCTCTGAGCCCACACCTGGAACATTCCATGACTTTGTGTTGACTGGACAGTGACGTTGAGAAGTTTCTTTGGCCCACAAGTAAGAGACTCAACAAGCTGTTGTGAAACAAGCACAAATAAAGGCTCAGGGCTGGTGCACTGGGAAGACCCAGAGAGATGGGATGGGGAGGGAGGCAGGAGGGGGGATCAGGATGGGGAACACATGTAAATCCATGGCTGATTCATGTCAATGTATGGCAAAAACCACTACAATATATTTAAAGTAACTAGACTCCAACTAATAAAAATAAATGGAAAAAAATAAGCTGCCTCATAATTATATACATAGCATGAGCCCAGAGCTTGACTTGAGTTTGAGTAAGCTCCAGGAGACAGTAAAGGACAGGGAAGCCTGGCATGCTGCAGTCTGTAGGGAAGCAAAGAGTCAGACACAACTGAGCAACTGAACAACAAAAATGAGCCCAGAAGCCACACTTTGATTTTGATTCAGGCAACTAAGGCAGCTCCTTCCTTTATCCCACAAGGCAGAAAATGTTAAGGTCCAATCTTGTTTGGAACACAGCAGTGCTGTGTCTCTTTCAATGTCCACCACCTCCACTTTGGTGCCATCTGCTTCCTTAGTCACACTCAACTCCCCAGCTGCCACCAGCATCACCAGACAAGGTACCTGGTCCTCTGCATTTGTATCACACCTGGACTGACATCCCAAGTTCCATCTTGTGTTTTTCTAGTCTCCAGACACCCTTCATTTATTGATAGTGACTGATGGGTGAGTCTTGTCCATATTCAAGAGAAAACACTGATGTTTCTGACATGAGTACATATCTGGGGAGTTGGGTTCTATGTACTTGCAACCTTAGCAAATCTTTCTTCTCCTATAAAATTGTGATATTTAGCACCTCTCAGGAACTGTATTAGGTTCATTTATTCATTCATTCACTCATTCCACACATATTCGTTGAGCACATATTATGTACTTGACACTATTGTTGGCTTTGAGATAATTTAGCGAATGATACAAAGACCTTGGCCCTTACACACCTGACATTCTACTGGGCTATAGCATGGGAAAGAGTGAAGATAGATACAAGGAATAAACAATAAACATGAAAAATAAGCTAAGTTATACAGTATGAGAAGTACTATGAAAAAGTGAAAAAAGAATAAATCAGAATAAAAGAAATCAGAAGTGATGGAGGAGGGGTCAGATTGCTATCAAAATAAAGTGTCTAGGATAGGTGTCAGTGAGAGACCAAACAGTCGGCACAAGAGTCCTTAAGACAGGTGACTCTTGAATGCTTCTGCAAGAGCAAGTACAGCGGAAGCAGAATGAAATGGAGGCCAGCAGTGGGAGATGAGGTAAGGAGATATGGGGAGGGCAGATGGTATAGGCTCTTCTACTCTAAGGAAAACAAGGAGCCATTGGACGGAGATAACTACTGCTTTGTTACCTGCCCAGCATATTTTCCATCTGTCATCACACTTCAATTTTCCCACTTCTCCCCACTCTCAGCCCACATGACTTAGGTGTTGACCAAATCTCATGATCCAGGTTTAGACACCCATGTCTGGCAAATCAGTACCCTGGTCACAGTGCCTGGCTCAGAGGCGAGCACTGCATCCATATTAAGCCTGAAATTCAATTCCAGGATTTCACTGAGCTAAAGGAAAAGAGGTATGGTTTTTCTATCTGGGTTGCCAAGTTGATAGAGTAAATTCAGAGCTTTCAACAACCACTGTAACATTATGAAACAGCAGCTTGCCTCAGATTGATGCCAGCACAGAGCCTAGGAGTGGAGAAACACAGATTCCTGTCGACATCATATGAGCACCTGGATCCAAACCTGCCTGAATCTAGTCTTTCCAGCCTTTTTAGTTATTTTAGTCATTTCCCTTTTCAGCCTGGGCTAGTTCAAGTTGGGTTTCTCTTACTTGAATAGAAAAAATACTGACCACAAACTAGTACTGATAGAAGCAAATTGTGATTTTATAATGGCCTCAATGTCTTGCCTCTTCAACCAAAGAAGTATTTAATGGTGGGCATGATGGCAAGGAATACATGTGATTCATGGATAAAATTTAAGACAACTTCAAACTATACTCCTGTCCTCTAACTTTCACAGCTGAGATCATTAAATGTCCACTTTAGTGCATGAAAACTTTTGGTGCCAAACATGAAAATGTTGGAATCACAGGGTGAGATTAAAAATCAAATAATCCTTGAATCTGGATCCCTGTGACTCTTGTAGCCCAGCTCCCAGGTTTTTGACTTTGGCTCCTCCTCCCCTTATGTCTGAGTCCTTTCTGGGTTTGAAAGTGACGGGGCTTCATCTCTTTCTTTTATTTTTTTTTTTCATTTATTTTTACTAGTTGGAGGCTAATTACTTTGCAATATTGTAGTGGGTTTTGCCATACATTGACATGATCAGCCATGGATTTACCTGTGTTCCCCATCCCGATCCTCTCTTTCCTTTAAACCTGTTTCTCTGTGCTTGTCCATAGTAAACAGAATTATTCACCCCGATTCTTCACGCTTCTTTCACTCACAACCATGCCATGCTTTCTTCATGGCTGCGATGTACTTCCCTACGTTTAGACCTTGATTGGAGCTCTATGACTTGCTTTACCAATAGCACGTAGGCAGAAATAACAGTGTGCTAGTTCCAAGCTTGGGCCTTAAGAGGACTCTCATGTTTCCATTTACTCTCTTGCGGCTCTGTAATCATCAGAAGTTATCCTACTGGTCCCCTGAGATGGGCGAGACGTTTGTGTCAGCCCCTCTCCTGTACCTGCTATAGCCTGAGGCTGAGCTAACACAAGCTAGCTACAGACCTTCACTTAGAGATGGAGTTGCTCACCCAAGTCCAGTCTAGGAGGATTAATCACAGCTAACCTGCAAAAGCATTAGCAATTATAAATGATTATTTTAAGCCATGTAATTTTGGAGTGACATGTTATATAGCGGTTGCTAACTGATACACTGACTTCCTACCTTCCTTAGACTGGCTTCCAGTATTGCCCTCTTGGCCCATCTTCTTGGACATTCCTTGACTACCTGTACCTCCAAAACATCCTGGGCATCCTGAATAGAATATTTAGATTCAATATATCTAAGAAGACCTCTCTTTTCTTCTCTGTAAAAGTATAAGATAAAATACAGGATGCCTAGTTTAATTTGCATTTCAAAATTTAAAACAACATTTAAGCACAAGCACATTCCAAGCAATATTTGCAAACTTTTGTCTGAATTCAAATTTAATTGACATTGTGCATTTTTCTTTGCTTAATCTAACAATCCTACTCCTCTATTTACCCTGGTGGGCTTTGACAAAAGAAGAAGATGAGCCTCCCACTCCCAAACACACACACTACACACATGCACACTGAAGACTTAGGATCATTTATTCTATCATCTCATGAATGTTACCAGCAATGAAAGTTTAGAGCAAATTTTTTGGTAAGTCTGTTTGAACAGTTTGCCTTGTAAATATTCTCTACAAATCCCAAGGTATAGAGGTAAGGGAAGGCGAGAGCTGCTTCCACCACATTCAGTTAACTGAATCAGTGGAAGATCTACATTTATTTCTGCATAACTCTCTCTAGTGAAAATCTGTCCATTCTCAACCCAACAGAGCGGAAACACAGAGTTAAATACCAGCGGCCACGCACTGGGACCATAAATGCTGCCTATCGTTCCTCAGTTCACGGAAGGACCCTATCTTTAATGTCAATTTGATTAAAGGCTTCAGCTTCAAAATAAAATTTGTGTCCAAGGGGCTTTCATTTTCCCTTTGATAAACGGGCAGAATTCACTTTTCTTTAATGTTATTCCAAAGAGCATTGTGTTACAATGGGGGTTTTGTGATGCCCCAAAAACATTTTTGAAACTGTTCTTATCTTTTCAGGCTCTTGCTAACAGCCGCCACAATACTGTCTTTGGTATCGGTGCTCCTACTCTAGTAGACGATCAAGAAATAAGTATATAGCCTCTGGAAGTTGGGTCTCCTGGGTGGGAGGGAGAAAAGTTTGTATATAAATTCTTTTCCATAAAAGGTTTTTTCAAATGACTGAAACATGTAATACTAGTTAACTAGCTCCATATTCGTTTTCCATCAGCATTTTGTGAGGACCAACTAGGTACCAGGTGGTTTATAGACCAGGGGTTCTTCACCTTGACTGCACATTAGAATCACCTAGGGAACGTTTTTAAAAACACTGCTCCCTGGAGCCCACCCTTGGAGAGTCTAGCTCAATTAGTTTGGGATGGAGGCTGAGCATTAGTATTTTTAAAAGCTCGCTAATGACTCTAAGGTGGAGGCAGCAGTAAGCAACACTGATATATCTAATTGTGCTTATTTTTCCTGGCAATCTGACCAAAGTGGCAGGAATACCAAGCATAACACAAGAGGATCGCTCACTAAAAGGCAGCCTCCATCACCGCCTCCTCAAGCTTGGGTCTATTTCATGCTCAATTTCATACCACAACAGCTTAGGATAATGGGGGGTTTTTCTTTGAGTTCTTAAAATATGTATAATGCTCAGAACATCTCAGAAAATTAAACTCACCATTCCAAAACATGATAGATATATTTTAAACTTTGTATTAAATATCTAATGTACAAAAAAGGAAAAGAACAGTATAATGAGCCCCCATTATCCATCACTCAACTTAACAATTACACACATTTTCTCAGTCCTGTTTTCTCTCTGTTTTCCAGGGTTTCTGTTTATTTTGTTTTACTCGGTTGTTTCAAAGCATATCCCAGTCATTATACTATTTAGGTGTAACTAGTCTAGCATTTACCTCTAACACCTGAGGACTTACTTTGTTCTGGTAAAATAAATATAACATAACATTTACTATTTTAACCATTTAAGTGTACAGTTTAGTGGCATTAAGTATATTCACTTTCTTATGCAACCATTACCACCATCCATCTCTAGAAATATTTTCATCTTCCCCAGTTGAAATTTTGTACCTCTTAAATAGCAACTTCTCAACCCTCTTCTTCAAGTTTGTGGCACCCTCTATTCTACTTTCTGTCTCTGGGAATTTCACTACACTAGGTACCCAGAATAAGTGGAATCATACAACGTTTGTCCTCTTGCGCGCCTGGATTCTTTCGCTTAGCAGGATGTCTTTAAACTTCATCCATGTTTTAGCATAAAATGCCTGAGGACTTTTGCCTGTAGCAAAATCCAATAGCACTTTCATCCTTTACAAAATTAATATGATATTAACATGATAAGTTTCCCTTAAAACAGCAGTGCCCTCTCACCCAAAACCTAGCACTTTTTTGCACCATTCGTTTGTTAGAGAAAGAAACCAAGTCATTTGTCCTATAGAATTGCCTGCATTCCATTTGTCTGGCTATATACTTGTTTCCTGGGGGGCACCAGGGCCTTCCTGGTGGCTCAGATGGTGAAGAATCTGCTTGTAAAGTGGGAGACCTGGGTTCGAGGGTAGGGAAGATTCACTCCAGTATTGTTGCTTGGAGAATTCTATGGACAGAGGAGCCTGGAGGGTAACAGTCCATGGGGTCACAAAGAGTTAGACATGACTGAGCAATTAACCCTTTCACGGTCTTACTTGCTCCCTGGGGAACACTAAACATGTTCCTCCAGTCCATTATTTCTGGAAAGCTGGAGGGTAGATGGAGAAGCTTAACTAGTCTAGTGTCCAGTTTGTTGTCAAGATGACTTCATGGGGAGTATAACACAGATCTCACTGTGCCCATTCAGAAGGCCAGTAACGTCTGTTCTACTCTTAGCGATGTTACCATTGCTCAGTTGATGTCACCCAATCCTTCTATCCAGGTTCTACGTGATAGGAATTCAACACTGATTGAAGCCACTCTAAGTGTATGACCCCCCTACCCAGCTTTTCTAATCTGTTCAAAGGAAGAAACAGGATCAAGGGAGTTTAATGATTTCTTCAACATCATCTGTTTGTCAACAAATATTCATCAAGCTCCCACTCCTGGAAGAACTCAAGTCCCTTTCCATGTAAAATTCCGTCAGTCCTCCCCATGTTTCTTCATGACTCAGTTCTCTAAGAACTTGGAAACTATGAAAGTTGCCTACAGCACTTGCCTGGAGCACAACCACATGCCTCAGGAAGGTAGGTATCTTCTCCATCAGTTCTCCACTGAACTCCCTGGATAGAGCATAGCTCCTGGCACAGAACAGACAGCTGACAAAGATTTGTTATATGAAAGGAAGAGTGAGTGAATGAAATGAATGCTTAATTAACCTAATCAAAAGATGCATGGATTTTGGGCACTTTTCCAAACATATGTTTCTCCATCTCCTTTACATATATGCATCTTCATAAAAGAGTGTCCAAATAGTTCTTATTTGATTCTGTCCATGATTCTATCCCAATATGGATCTTAGATATTCGTGAAGAGCAGTGTGATCTTTTGCCAAGTACCTTTTCTGGGATATCTCACAAGGAGTTGAGGAATGGCTTTGATTTCCCCCAAAAGCTTTGAAGTCTCTTACCTGGATACTCTGTTGCCCCTCTACAATTTCCAGACAGCAGCCAGGCTTAAATTTGTCAAGTGAAATTCTGATCATGCCATTCTATCATGAAAAACTTTTAAATGTCCTTCCATTGTTCTTAAAATACAGCCCAAACTCTGAACTGGGATCCTCAAGTTCCTGCCCATCCCACCTCATGGACATCTCTCCAGCCTCATCTCTTAGCCTCCCTCTTCCCACAAAGGCCTCCTTTCATCTCCCTGACCCCAGAACCTGCAGCCCAGTCCCATCCGAGGCCCTTACACCTGCTACTTCCTCTGCCTGGCCTGCTCCTTCGCAGCTTTTCCTAAGGTTTGCGGGTCTCCACCCTTCAGCTCTCTGATCACCTGCTCTGGGACAACCTTGTTTAAAATGGCCCTCTTCTGGTTACACTCCATTCCATCAACTTGGGTATTTGCTTTATAACACTGTCACCGTCTATCACCACTGCCCAAGGTTTAACTCCCAAGTCTGAGGCTTATTCTTGGACCTAAACAGTCATATTATTTCTCAGGTCATACATGGACTCTGCTTTGTTCTCTGTGCTTCTCCATCTGCTTTTTTCTTATCCACTCTCCTCCCACCCTAGGAGTTAGAGCCCTGGACCTTATCCCAGGCCCTGTGCTCAGACCATACTGCTGCTGCGACCTGGTGAGCCTCTTCTGGATCTATCCCGTGTCCCCCATCAAAGTCTTGCCCATCCCTCTCCCCTGATCCTTTGTCCAAAGCAACCAATGCCTGGATGACAGGTCACATTAAAGACTGTTATACCAAGAACAAGCAAATTTGTTCTGCTCCATGGAAACAGGGTAGGGTGTCCCCAAGATCTTAAAAAGGAAGAGGAAGTGGGTCTGTTGCTCACATAAACACTTCAAATGAAAAGAAATGTCAGCATTTTAGCTTTGAACTATTAAGTTAACCACATGAAACTGCTGGTTTGCTACCTACCAAAAATAGAAGGTTTATGTCACTCAGCCCCACCTCTCTCGGCTCACTTCTCCCACCCAGACACGGGACACGAAACTATTGTCAGCTGTCCTGAACCAATTTGGAGTAAAGAAAATATGGACCATAATTAAAGGGTGAAGGCTGGGACAAAACTTGACAGAAGAGAAAGCCTTCCCAATCCTTTGCTATTGCTTAGGACACTTGAAACCAAGGATCAGAAGGAGATATTGGTCATTCATTCACTCCCTCAGCACAAATGCATTCAAGTCCTACTGTACACTAGGTGTTATACTTTTAACCTCACATTCTCTTTACACTTTCTTTTAAATCTCAGGCTTAGTCTTCCTTTCAAGGAAGGCCTTTGTGTTGTAAGAGGAACAGCACTTGTTTAGAGAAAAAAAAAAACATAAACCATGGCTCAGCTCCCAGGGGAGTTGTTAATTAGCTGGATGACTGAGGGGGAAGTTTCAGGCTTTCTCTGAGTTCTCCAGTCCCTCACTAACATGTGTGTTCAATTGCTCAGTCGTGTCTGACTCTTTGCGTCCCCAAGGATGGTAGCCCGCCAGGCTCCTCTGCCCATGGAACTTTCCAGGCAAGAAGACTGGAGTGGAGTGACATTTCCTACTCTAGGGGATCTTCCCAACCCAGGGATATAACCCGGGTCTTTTCCGTCTCCTGCATTGACAGGCAGACTCTTTAGCACTGCACCACCTGGGAAGCCCCTGCTCATCAATAGAATGATGTCTGTTCCAACTTGAACAAACTGCTGGCTTTTAAACCAGAGTCCATAGCTGCTCTGAGGAGACTTGAAAGTAAATAAAGGGTTTATGAGAAAAGGAGTGCGGGGAACTTGCCCACAGTGAGTGCCCTTGTCCCGTGGATCAACTTATTTCATCCTGAAAGTATGATGTGGGTATTTTTTTAGACCCATTTTGTCAATGAGGTCTAAAAAAATTGATAAAATGGGTCTAAAAATACATCCACATCATACTTTCAGGATGAAATAAGTTGATCCACGGGACAAGGGCACTCACTGTGGGCAAGTTCCCCTCACTCCTTTTCTCATAAACCCTTTATTTATTTTCAAGTTTCCTCAGAGCAGCTATGCCCTCTGGTTTAAAGGCCATCGGTTTGTTCAAGTTGAAACAGACATATCAGTTTGGATAAATGTCTGGGGTAAGGTTCATTAACTCCAGGTGAAGAGCTCCCGATGTACGTTTAGATGCTTCAATACTAGGCGGATGATTATGACCCCAAACGATCAACGTCTCTGTTTGCTTTCTTGTTCTATTTTTGGATGTTGTATAAACACAGCAATATCAAAGAGCAGTGTCAGAGTTTTGCTGTAACACTGGACTTTGCCACTGCCCAAAACCCTTGGCTGGTGTTATCACTGATCATGACTAATTGTTGGCAAAGCTGCAAGGAAGAGTCCCTGTCATATCCAGCCTGAGGAAGTGTAACTTGAGAACACTTTTTGGAAGACAATTTAAAAGTCCCATTAAAAACTCAAAAATGTATATAACTTGTGTATTAGAAATTCACCATTAAGAATATCTGGTGAGATGGACTTAGAGAACAAACTTACGGTTGCCAGGGAGGTGGAGGGGGGGAAGGGATAGTCAGGGAGCTTGGGATCGACGTGTCCCCACTGCTATGTTTAAAATGGAGAGCCAACAAGGGCCTGCTTTACAGCACAGGGAACTCTGCTCCATGATACGTGGCAGCCTGGAGGAGAGGGGCGTTCAGGGGAGAACTGATACATGTGTATGTCTGAGTCCACCTGCTGTCTGAGCCTGGAGGAAAGGGGCGTTCAGGGGAGAACTGATACATATGTGTGTCTGAGTCCACGTGCTGCCCGCCTGAAACTGTCACACTACTGTTGTCTTCATAAGCTATATTCCAATATAAAGTTAAAAGTTTATAAAAAGGACTACCTGGTGAGAAAGCAATTTATTAGATGTTTGTTTATGAAAACTTGAGAGGGAACCCTCAATATCCAGTCAGAGGCTTAATTAAATCAGGTGTGATTACCTAGAAAATGTAATACAATTGGGCGCTCAGAAATCTCACAATAAAATGAGAAAGTGCAATCCTTTGCTAAGTGAAGAAAGCTGATTATAAAACAGCACAGCACAGTGGGTTGTGTTTTTTAAAAATACCAAATACACTAAAAGTTTACCAGTCCTTATGTCCATAGGGGAGGAATATTGGTGATTTTTGTCATACTTTGTGCTTTTCTATATTTTCCAAATTTCTTGCAATCTGTATAAAGTACTTACAATACTTTTGAAGTTAGAGAGTCGGGGGAGGGATGCATCCTTTTGTTTCTAAGTAGTTAATTCCAAAACATCTCTCTAAGTAGCACTTTAGGAGGTCCATCAGCTTCCCTGGTGGCTCAGAGGGTAAAGCGTCTGCCTGCAATGTGCAGGAGACCCAGGTTCAATCCCTGAGTCAGGAAGATCCCCTGGAGAAGGAAATGGCAACCCATTCCAGTACTCTTGCCTGGAAAATCCCATGGTCAGAGGAGCCTGGTAAGTTACAGTCCATGGGGTTGCAAAGAGTCAGACACAACTAAGTGAATTCACTTTAGGGGGTCCAGTGGTCCCGTGGTTAAGATTTCACCTTTCATTACAGGGCATGTACGTTCTATCCCTGGTTGAGGAGCTAAGCTCCTACATGCCTCACAGCCATAAAAAAGAAAATTAGCCCTTTACCATGGAGGAACAGGGCAGGGAGCAGGAACTCCTGAACCGATGGAGACAAAATGGCCACTGTTACATCGTTGTTATGAAAGATTTAAGAAACCACCTTGCTGGTATTTCCATGTTCCATATTAGTACATGTTTAAAGGATGTTGTAGTGAGATTTCCAGGCTACATGTAAAAAGGATCATGACCAGTTGCATTCAACTCAGTGAAGTGGCTCAGATGGTAAAGAATCTACCTGCAAAGCAGGAGACCTGGATTTGAGTCCTTGGTTGGGAAGATCCCCTGGAGAAGGAAATGGCAACCCACTCCAATATTATTACCTGGAGAATCCCATGGACAGAGGAGCCTGGCAGACTACCATTAGACACAAATGAGTCAGACATAACTGAGTGACTAACACATACGCGCGCGCGCGCGCGCACACACACACACACACACACACACACACACACACACACACAGTGAAGAGTACACCAGAATGTCAGGGCAGGAGGAATCTTAGAAATCAGCTTGTTTTACTTCATTTTCTAGGTGAGGCATCCAAGCTCAGAGGAGTCAAGTAACTTGTCTTAGGCTGAAGAACTAGTCATATTCTTATACATGTAGCAAGTACACTGCTGTTCATGTGATGAATGGGAAAAGATTACCACAAATTAGAAAGACCCTTCACAAATCTATCCATTTGGAATAAGGTGAGAGATAAAAAAAGAGTAACAGAACAAGATGAAACTGTGTTCACAGCATTCCACTCACACAGTGTTTGTTTCAAGGAAAGTTAATGTACGCTTCCTTGGACTAGAAGCTGAAGACTTGGGGCCATGAAATGGTTGGTGCTAAGTCTTGAGAGTCCCTTGGACTGAAAGGAGATCCAACCTGTCCATCCTAAAGCAGATCAGTCTTGGGTGTTCACTGGAAGGACTGATGCTGAAACTGAAACGCCAATACTTTGGCCACCTCGTGTGAAGAGTTGACTCATTGGAAAAGACCCTGATGCTGGGAGGGATTGGGAGCAGGAGGAGAAGGGGACGACAGAGGGTGAGATGGCTGGATGGCATCACCGACTCGATGAACTTGAGTCTGAGTAAACTCCGGGAGTTGGTGATGGACAGGGAGGCCTGACGTGCTGCGATTTATGGGGTCACAAAGAGTCGGACATGACTGAGCGACTGAACTGAACTGAACTGAAGGCTTCAACAAAGTGGGTGCAATTCTTCTTTGTGCAAAAAGAGAATTGTATTTGTTCTTTATAAAGGGAAGGATGGGGAAAGAGGGAATGGTTGAGAAAAATTGGTCACAAAATGGTGAGTAGACAGCTTTCTGTGAAGTCCATGGAACTGCTGAGTTCTGCATCCAAGTTGGGGCCACCAGTAGGCTGACTTGTCCCAGTTTAACCTAGTTTGCTTGAGACTTTCCCATTCTCGGAAAGGATGGTTCCATGTCCCAGGAACCCCTCAGTCCTGGGCAAACCAAGGTAATTAATCACCTGAGGGCAACACATGCAGTTATGGGAGCTGGAGACCTCATCTGACTTCAGGTTACAAAATGCATTTTTACAAATCCAAGAGACTGTTGAATTTTGCAAAACATTGTTGAGTTTTGTAACAGAGTAAATGAGCAAAATGAGAAAATAAAAAAAATATTTCTTCCCACATTTGAAGAATCTATAATTTCTCAAAAGCCACTTCCTAGGCTGTAACAAAGCTTTATTATTTGTGAATGTGAGAACCTTCATTAGAAAGTTTCTCTCTTCCCCAAAGAACAAGGATTAAATCCCTGCCCTGGCAATTATGTAACTCACCAGACCTGTAATATATATGTGGAAATCATATCTCCTATAAATAAAACCCAACTTCCATGTGTAAAAATGGAGATACACTTGTTATACTACTTCAAAGTAAGAAGCTTAAATGAGCACTTCTTTTCCATTTTTAGATCCCCTGCAAGTGTGCTAATATTAAAGTAGAAGAGAGATGCAGGTAAAAGCTCAACATCATAGTTTTTGGCTGGAAGCTGATCCCGGCTCCGCAGAAGCTGCCAAGTTTTCCTCCCCCAGGTTTCCTCTTTACCTGAACAGACTAAGACAAGTTTTGTATTTTTAGCAGGCACTTGTGTTCTCTACTACCCCCTCAGGTAATTCTGATGTATAGCCAGGGTCAAGAACCTTCAATTTAGAACATGTATGGTGCAATGAGTTACAGACTGGGTGATTCTGATGCCAGTAGGATGCAGTCTGCCCTTTGGAAAAGACTGCTGTCATGGTTAACATGTCTAAAGCCCAGGAGACCTGGGTTGGAATTTCAGCTCTGTCACTATGTAATTGAACAAATTCCTTAACCAGAGTTCTCCCATTCCTTAGGCATAAATTGGGAATGAAAATAGACTCTTCCTGACAGATGAGAGGAGAGAATGTTTGTAAAAATGCTTAGAAACACAGTGCGTAGTAAAAAACGATCATGACTCTACTTCTGATTAGTCACTTAATGCTGTCTGAGCTTCAGCATCCTCATCCATAGAATGGAAATCACTCAAGATCATCTCTAAGGTGCCTCTCAGTTCCAGTTCTCTATGACTGAGTAGGGTGTAAAGCAGATACTGGCAAACTTTTTCTCTAAAAGAGCAAAGAGTGAATATTTTAGTCTTTTCAGGCCATATGGTCTCTGCTGCATAAGACTCTGCCTTTATAACGTGAAAGCAGCCAGAGTTAATACCTAAACAGATGAGTGTGGCTGTGGTCCAAGAAAACTTAATCAACAAAAATAGGTTGGGGAGTGGCGGGGAGGGGGTGCGGTTAGTTGGACCTTGGGCTGTAGCTTGCAGAATCCTGGTATAAATGATAAAAGGAGGAACTTAGCCGGTGGTCCAGTGATTAGGATGTTGCCTTCCCCCATGCAGGGGGTGCGGGTTCAATCTCTGGTCAGGGAGCTAAGATCCCACATGCCTTGGGGCCAAAAAGCTGAAATATAAAACAGAAGCAATATGCTAACAAATTCAACTAAGACTTTAAAAATGGTCCATATCCAAAAAGAAAAAAAAAAGCTTTAAAAGACAAAAAAAAAGATAAAAGGAGCAGGTAATTCCTTCTACTCTATGCTAGTCAGAACTGTAGTAATGCGTCTTCTCCCAGGTACTAAACTTTAGAAAATACCAAGGCACAGAACAGTTATGTAACATGCCTTCGTAGGTTATATTTTTCAAATTGGCCATAACAATATTTCTCATTATCCTCACTCTTCATACAATGCGACTTTGACACTCTTCTCTTCAAGAGGCGGGGCCCACGTTTCTAACTTCAGCTCTGGGTAAAATTATGACTATGGTACAGTGAGTGACATTAGGTCCCCTGGAGAAGGAAATGGCAATGCGCTGCAGTATTCTTGCCTGGGAAATCCCATGGACAGGGGAGCCTACAGTTCTTGGGGTCACGAAGAGTCAGACACAGCTTAGCAACTGAGCACACATGCACAGTGACATTGGATGATTTTTGAGAAACGATAAACATAAAAAAAATAAGGCAGCTTCCACCCAGCTCTCTTGGGATACTTGCCTTTGTAACCTAGACATCATGCTCTGAGGAAACCCAGGTTATCCTGTGGGGAGGCCCATATGGAGAGAAACCGGAAGACTGCACCCAATTGTAAGTCGTGTGAATAAGCTATCTTGGAAGTGGGTCATCCAAAACAGTTGAGCAACCCCAACCAGGAGGAGTAGAGATGAAACGGTCCTGCTGAGCACTGACTAGGTTGAAGATGCATGAGTGAAATAAATAATTGGTTTTACTGAAGTCATAAGTTTGTGATGGTATATTATGGAGCAATAGATAAAGAAAGTTTGGTACTGAGAATGGGAAAAAAATGTGTGTATACGTCTGTGTATATATATGGCATTGACTTTAGGATTGGACAGTGGGCAGAAACTTAAAAGGTTTAGTGAAAGCCTAACGAGTCTCAGGTGGTATCAAAAAGAAAAATGAATAAAATGCTTTGAAACTGGAGGAAAGAATTTCCATATTAGGTAGTGGCAGAAAATTTGACGAGTCAATCATCTTGCTTCTTCTTAATGCCGATGGTAAAATGTGAGAGGAAAGAGAGAAGCTGAAGAATATATGTATAAATGAGCCAGGGTTTGCCAGGTTTCAAAAATAAAATCATTTCTCATTGATGACCTTTCTGAGATTTTCAAATCTATAAATAGTTTTGAGGCAAAGATAGTTAAAGAAAGGGTGTGACTGAGGAATCCAGATCTGAAAGAGACACGTGCACCCCAATGTTCATCACAGCACTGTTTATAATAGCCAGGACATGGAAGCAGCCTAGATGCCCATCAGCAGATGAATGGATAAGGAAGCTGTGGTACATATACACCATGGAATATTACTCAGCCATTAAAAAGAATTCATTTGAATCAGTTCTAATGAGATGGATGAAACTGGAGCCCATTATACAGAGTGAGGTGAGCCAGAAAGATAAAGAACATTACAGTATACTACCACATATATACGGAATTTAGAAAGATGGTAACGATGGCCCTATATGCAGGGCAGAAGAAGAGACGCAGAAGTACAGAACAGACTTTTGAACTCTGTGGGAGAAGGGGAGGGTGGGATGTTTCGAAAGAACAGCATGTATATTATCTGTGGTGAAACAGACCACCAGCCGAGGTGGGAGGCATGAGTCAAGTGCTCAGGCCTGTTGGGCTGGGAAGATCCGGAGGTATTGGGTGGAGAGGGAGGTGGGATGGGAGACCGGGATGGGGAATTCGTGTAACTCTATGGCTGATTCACATCAATGTATGACAAAACCCACTGAAAAATAAAAATGAAAAAAAAAAATAATAAAAATAAAAATAATTTTACTTTTCAAAAAAAAAAAAAAGAAGAAAAGAAAGGGTGTGATAATTGTTTAAGTTGTGACCTTTCATTAAGACTTCAGGAACGGTTAAGGTGGCAGCTCAGAAATCCTTTCAGATTAAAAAAACTATGAAAGATATGAGGAAGCTTTCCTGTTGGCTCAGATGGTAAGGAATCTGCCCAAAATGCAAGAGACCCAGGTTTGATCCCTGGGTTGGGAAGATCCCCTGGAAAAGGAAATGGCAACCCACTCCGGTATTCAATGCCATGGACAGAGGAGTCTGGCAGGCTATCGTCCATGGGGTCACAAAGAGTTGGACATGACTGAGTGACTCACACACACACAAGGATATGAGCGTCATGTATCTCAGACCCTCTCATTAAATGACAGGCCTTCCAGTAATCTTAAGGGCCATGTTCTTCAGAAGACTTAGAGGGAGCCGAAGATTAAGCACCTGTCTAAAATGGGTTTGTAGTGTAACTTTTGTCTAATGGGTAAACATCAATAGGTTTCATGGAAAATCCACAGTGTATTTATGATCATTTTTCTGGTGGAAGCACTGCTCAAAGGGACAGTGATAGTAAAAATGAAGTCGCTCAGTCGTATCCGACTCTTTGCAACCCCATGGACAGTAGCCTGCACCATGCTCCTCCATCCATAGGATTTTCTAAGCAAGAGTACTGGAGTGGGTTGCCATTTCTTTCTTCAGGGAATCTTCCCTACCCAGGGATCAAACCCAGGTCTCCCACATTGTAGACAGACACTTTACCATCTGAGCCACCAGGGAAGTCCAAAAGGGACAGTATACAAAATTAAAAACAATTTTGTACTGGGCTGTGGACTAAGAAAATGACTCGGCTATAAACATGGGCTACAGTTTATGAAAGATAAAGGGTAATTCAGAAGATGAAACCAAGAGTCAGAGGGTAGAACCAAGTGCTGTGGAAAATAATTCCAGGGAGAAGGATGAACCTTAATCAATGATCTAGGAATATGACCCCAAACAGTTTTATGTCTCTTATTTTTCTCTCTCTTTGAATGGAAATGTCTATGAGGCTGTTCAATGCCTTCCCAAATTATATGTTCAATGCCTGTCCCAAATTATACTTGCTTTAGTCGCAGGTCTTCAGAATGGTACTCAGATGGTTGTACCCAATGCCATAATGGGATAAGACTTGGATTCTGAGTAAGGGGTATAAGTATATTCTGCATAAAGGATGAATAGGAATCATTGTGTCTAAAAGGCAGATTATGGAAGATTGTATTTTCCAAAAATAGCCATAAGAATAGCTCTAATTTCACTTTTTCTTTTACAATGTAGCATTGCCACCCTCTATCAAAATGTGATAATCTGTGCCTCCTGAAGCTAGGTTATTAAAGCCGATAGATCTTCTGCTTAGTTATCTTGAAATGCTCCTCCTGGGTATCCAAGCGCCATTCTGTAAGGAAGCCCAAGCTTCCCAGTGGAGAGTTCCATGCTGAAATCACTAGCCATGTAAGTGAGCCATTTTGGAAATGGCACTTTCAACCTTAGATGGGCCACCCCAGCTAACACCATGTACTGCAAAACCAGGCTGTCCGCACTGACCCCTACCAAGCTGGCAGATATGTGCTATAAATAAATGATGGTTGCTTTTGAAGCCACTAAGTTTGGGAGTAGTTTCAGGGAACCCAAAACCGGTGCTCTGTGACAACCTGGGGAGGGGAATGGGTAGGGAGGTGGGAGGGAGGTTTAGGAGGGAAGGGACAATGTATATCTATGGCTGATTCATGTTTCTGTATGGCAGAAACCACCACAATATAGTAAAGTAATTATCTTCCAATTAAAAGCAAAATTAAAGAAAATTCAGAGGTGGTCTCTCATATGGCAAGAGGTAATTGGAACACTTAGCAAATGATGGAGCTCACATTTGAACCCAGACTCAGATGGCTCACAAATACAGGAAAAGATGTTCGCCATTACTCATCATTAGAGAAACACAAATCAAAACTACAATGAGGTATCACCTCACACCAGTCAGAATGGCCATCGTCAGAAAGTCTACAAACAATAAATGCTGGAGAGGGTGTGGAGAAAAGGGACCGCTCTTGCACTGTTGGTGGGAGTGTGAACAGATACAGTTACGCCGCGCCCAGATCGCCTGACAGAACCAAAAGATATACTCACTCCAACGCTGGGAGTGTTTCCCACCAACTGCTCTCAGCTCTTAGGCCTCTAAAGGAATTGCCTTTAGCTAAAAACAGTCACGTTCCCCAAGGTCATGACTCCTCCTTGGGCAGCCTGCATGCAACATCTGGCTTATGTAGGGATACAAAACCTCAGCCTCCTTCCCCCAACTTGGGCCAACTCTAAAGGGCCACCCCAGCTTCATGACCCCCTGTGGGGTCATCTAAGGCCCTGTTGCTGCTGCACCAGAGACCAACTTCTCTCTTTTCCCCTTCTGCTCCTTAACACTATTCTTAACAGTTGTTAAAATAGTAAGAGTAGAATTCGACATCTACAGAGGTGGGAAGCTTGAAGTATTCAAGTAGAGGCTCTTGAAGGGAGTGGGACAGATGGCAGTTAGTCTATGTAAGCAACCTTTACTGAATGATGACTGCATGGAAATATAAAGATAAGGGACTGTCTGTATCCAGACAAGTTTTACCATCTAATAAAGGCTATAGATAAGGAAATAAGAAATTACAATAAAGCATAATAAATACTATAATAGTGTAGGATCCTAACTGGGCCACAGGAACCCAAAGGGCTGGGAAAGGTGTCTCTGGGCTTAGAAATACAGAACAAGAGCAGCATATAAAGATCCATAGGCACTGCTGAAAATACACACAGGTGAGAAAGGGTAGGTGATGTAGATGTAAAGGTTCACAGGGGCTGGACCATGAAAGACTGAGCATCCTGGTTAGTAGAATGTGTTTTACTTTATAGGAGTCATGAAAAGGTTTTAAGAAATGAAATGTGGGTTATATCCACATTCTGAAAAGATCACTATGACCACATCTTGGTAGATGATTTTAAAAGTAGAAAGACTGGAGACAGGGAGAACATTTAGGATTTCTTGTTGCTATGATCTTGATGAGAAATTATGATCTTTTCTATTATTATTCAATGGCTCCAACTAAGAGAAATGGGAATTTTGTACCTCTTCCCCAACTCCCTGCCAAAGACTAAACCATTTCATCTGGGCAGTCTATTCTGAATGTGGCTGCCTGTCACTGATTAAATTGAGCAATTAGCTGATTAATCCTCTTTTCCACCGAGAGGCTGAGAAAACAGAAGAAACATCAATGGTTCAGCAGTTTCATGAGGGCAAATTAGTTCCTCTATCCCCCTCCACCCCAGTTCCTCTATCCCTCCAACACACCACAGAAAAAGCACCAGTTTCTCAAAATGAAGACCTATGTTAATTAGACATTTCTGTAACAAGTACAGCCCAGCCAAATATTGAGACATTCGAGTGCCACTAAGGACTGACTTCCCTACCCAAGAGTATCATGACCACTCAAAAGATTTTCCCAAAGATGATAGCATTTCTGCTGGCAGTGTATTATCAAGAATTTCTAGTCTGAGTTGTGCCAGAACTTATTTGTTGTTTGTGTCTGTCTTAAAAACCTTCATCAACCACCATTTCTTTGGTTCCTAGGAATGCAGAGACCTGTGAAAAATGCAACAGAATAATAACGCCTGGTTAAGCCACTTTTATGACTGTCTTGAAGTGGAATCATACCAACATGAGGACATCCAAGAGCCCTAAGAAATTACTAGAATCCTTTGAGATTCAATTCCCTTGAGATTAGAAGGTGGGATTGGAGGTAGGCGAAGAGGTTTCTATTTTATTAACTACTATCTACACACACATACACACACAACTACAAGTTGCTTGAAAATTTAATTTCTTAAAATATGTTCTAGATGAACATATTTAAAAATTAGTGAGTGCATGGTACGTGCTAAGTCGCTTCAGTCATGTTTGACACTTTGCAACCCTATAGACTGTAGCCTGCCAGGCTCCTCTGTTCATGGGATTCTTCATGCAAGAATACTGGAGTGGATTGCCAAGCCCTCCTCCAAGGGATCTTCCCAACCTAAGGATCAAAGCCGAGTCTCTTATGTCTCCTGTATTTGCAAGTAGGTTCTTTACCACTAGTGCCACCTGGGAAGCCCAGACAATACAAAAGATTATAGTAAAAAGAAAAAAAAATTTATATATATATATATATACACATATTTCCCTTTCACGTTGTCTGCCTTTTCTTTCACCCCAAATTTCCATGCCAGAGGAATCACTGTTCCAATTTCTTCTTCACCCTCCCAGTGGTACTTTCTGTACACATAAGTATATATATTTCCTAGGCCCACATCTCAAATCACTTGCCCTCAAATCTTTGTCTCAGGGTTGACGTCTGAGGAAACTCCATTAAAAGGTACCCTCTACAAAGGTTGAGATAGTTTTCACTTCCACCAACAATCTTGTTTCCCGTCCTCACCTCAATTCCACCCCCACTCCAACTCACTACTAATTTTGTTGTTTATTTAATCATTGTTCATTCATTTAGTAGACACTTGTTGAGCATTTTCTGTGCAGGCCCACCCATGGATGCAATACAGAGCCCTGGAGATCAGACATACCATCTCCATCACCTGCACCCCTCCTCTTTTAAAGTGACATCTAAACATCTTTTTTAAAAGGTAAGTCCAATATTCTTCCACAACTGGAGCAAAAGCATTGAATATGCATAATCTTGACTAAAGCAATACACAAAGTGAAGGCTTCCAACAATCTGAAAAGGGCAAGAGCAGAGTGATGATCACATCCTTTCCAGGTTTGCTAGGGGATGGAGTTGAAGAGAATAGGAGATGTCAGACCCTTGAATTAGGTCAAGGGGACCTAGGACAGAAGATATTTTTCAGAGATTTCACATGTTGATCTAGACAAAGGTCTGGTCCAGGACAAAAAGAAGCTGTGTGCTGAGCAATTTTGTCATAAGGCTACAAATGTTCTGCCTTTGTGATTTATGGACATGTTTTTGTTTTTCAGACTGCCTGTTTTCATAGTAAAGAGCTTTATTCCCGGAGCACAAATTAATGGAGGTATTATTGTTTTTAAAAGAACAAGAAGGAAAGTCACCCCTATCCTGGATGAATGCCACTGTCTGCCTCGTCTGCTCCTAAACCAGGGCTGCCAAGCTCTGCTGGGAAGTCCCTCTATTCTATAATCATGGACTCCAACCACAGCTGGGCCCCTGATGCTCTGAATAAAACTTCTACTTGTCCACAGTCAACTTTTTCTCATTTTTCTCAACAGTTCTTTTAAATCTTCTCCTTCCTCTTTAAACCTCCCGTTCTACTTTTCTCCTTGCTCTAAGCACATTAACCTCTATTCTATTTTAGAAGGAAAACGAGGCAATCCAAAGAGGAGATCCTACATCCACAAACCTCTCCACATCTGTTTCCATCCCCTTTCCTCAGTTACTAGCCTCTCCACCTGAGGACCCCAGCTGTTTCCTCTGGTCCTCTCCAATTCATTACTCTAGGGTTCACTCCCTGTATCTTCAGCTTGTCCAGGCTTTATTACAACCCTTTGTCCTCAGCAAATAAACACGCCTAAATCTCTCCCATCTTTAAATAAAGAGGCTTCCCCAGTCACTCTCTCTAGCTGCTCCCTTCTCTCATTGCTTTAATAATGTAATGCATTGAAAAAAGCCATCTACTTCACTGCCTCCACTCCTTGCAATCCTAATTCCCCGCACCTTCTAGTGCCTGTCACAACACAGTCACAGAGAGTGCTCTCCCTTCCCCTTATCAAATCTTGCCTGATTCAAAATCTCTATAGCAGTGTTATTCAAAGGCGGTCCCTAGACCAGCAAAAAGAATTACCTGGGAACTTGTTAAAGACTTGAACTCTTGGGCCCCACCCAGACTTTACTGAATTAGAAACTCGGGGTTGGTGTTCAGCAATCTGTGCTTGAGCAAGCCCTCTATGTGACTCTTGTGTATATGCTGAGTTTGAAGTCAATACTGCTAACCTCTTGTCTTCCTTAAAATTCTTTATTTGGTTTCTGTGAGCTTAATGCTGCTCTGACATTTCTTTTTAGCCTCCTTCTTCTGTTCATCCATAAATAAGGTGTTTCCAGTGCTCTGTTCTCACACTATCTATTCTGTCCAGGTGATGTCATCTATTTACAACACTTCAGTTACAACCTGTATTCATCAGGACTCTTGGTTATAAGTGGCAGAAAATGCAATTCAACTTAAGAAAATCTGAACAAAATTACAAAATATAGAATGTCTAGTCTCAGTGTAATGTGCTTATCTTGATCCAGGATCTTAAGTAAGGTCATCAGGATTTGGGCTCATTCTTTTTATCTCTTAGCACTGCTTCCTTCTGAGTTGACTTTGTAGTCCAGGTTCTCCTGTGAAGTCCCTTGAAGCTCCAAAAGCAAATGCTTACAGTTCTGGGGCCATGGTGGTTTATGTGTCCATTCTAACGTAATCGTTGTCACCAATGAAGTAGAATATGACAATTTTTCTTAAGCTTTAGTTACATCACCAACCCTGAAGGTAGAAGTCAGGTCAACCTTGACCAAATTGACACTGATTTATTTAACATACATGAAGCACCTGCTACTTGCCAAATGCTGCTCCTGGTTCTGGGAATGCAACAGTCAACAACAAAGTCCATAGGCTCATGGAGTTTATATCCCATTAGAAGACATAAGCAATAAACAATAAAACAAACAAAGAGAGATAAGCCTGGGAAGATAAAACACATGGAGAATGATGAGGCTCCTGGGGTGGGAAAGGGGTACCTTTTCAGAGAAAATCAGAATGCTGTTAACAGGTGGATTAATGAATTCTAGGTGGGCAAAGACAATAGATACAACACCTAGGTCTACATCTTTAATTATTATATCCAGTTGCCTATTAACTCTGTCACTTAATAGGGAAATTGAAATGTTCCAAACTGGAAGTAGCATATTCTCTAACTTTCTACTTAGTTTTATTTGAATTTATTTTCTTTCTAAATAAATAATTTTTTAACTAATAGAGGTTAATATCATCTCTCCACCCCTCACATTGAAGACAGTAAATAGTAAAGTGGAGTAGGGTAAAAGTGACAAAAATAGGAGTAGAGAGAAGCTACAAAGACCATTTTGGAGAAGTCTGAAGTAGGACGCTTATAGAAAGATGATCAGGGAAGAAAGAAGTGAATGGCCATCTTAAGAAGTTCCCTTCAATCCCCCAGTGAAGCACTCTCAATAAAGTTCTTAAATTAAAAATGACTTCATTTGTACGTTGTTTCTAGTTTCTACCCAATGACTCATGATGTGAACAAAGCTGATTACCTAATTGCCCAAGTTCAGTTTCACTCACCAAATCATGCCAGTTCTACCTCCTAAATATTTCTGGAGAGTATGCTCTGACTCCCATCCCTGTGACCAACTCCTTAGCCCACAGCCCATCATCCCTTCTGAATCTCTCATCCAAATTCTACCCAGTTTTTTGCTTGTAGTCTTGTCCCTTCCCCCAATATTCCCCACATCATTTCTGGAAATGTCATGGATTTCCAGGCAGTTCAGTTCTGAAGGTTGATTTGATGTTTGAGGTCAAAAAATCTAAGTGAGGCTATTCACCTGATTATGTGTTTTCTTTGGCCCCATTCAGCTGCCTAGGTGCAGGTATGGTGCAGTTGACAGAGATTTGGAGTTAGTAATTTGCCAGACAAGTACAATGGGAGGGGAGATGGACAAGGTATATGAACACAAGAGAATGGATTCAAGTGATGTGTCACGGAATTTAAGTTGCGCAAAGAGGGAAGCAAGGGCATAAGGAGACAATCAACAGGAAAACATGGTAGAAGGACTAGAGATACTAAAGGGAGAAACAATGATTAGAATAAGGGTACTAAAATCAGTGAGCTGGAAAGATATAAGATGTCTCGTAGGGAGTGAGGTACTTGGAATGAAGATTTTGGAGACAAATATTTTTTTCTTCGCTGAGATTATGTTTATCTAGTGTATCCCAAAAATCAGTGTAAAATTGAAGTGAACTTTGGTTTAAGGTAGAAGCAAGCACACTTCAGCATTGAGATTTTCATGAGATAATATTTGGTAACCTAAGTAAGGGGCAAAACCACAACTGACTGCCAAACCAGGACTTGAACCCTGGGCCCTCAGATTTGAAAGTCTAACATTCTATGGACTGAGTTATCCAGGCTAGAAGAAATTCAGTTAACAATGACTAAGGTGTGAACATAGAGGAACAGATGATTGGATGCAAGGAAGTCAAGGACTTCAGAGGCCAAGTTGTCAAATAGTCTGTGCATATGAATGCTGAAGTCCTCAAGAATGGCATCAGAACAATGGTGGGAAGGAACTCAACAATATAGAGGATAAACCTTCAGCAAATGAAAGGGAGTGATCAGGAAGACAATGGATAATAGCAACAAGATGGGAGAGAAGGTGACATATTCTGGTAGCTTGTGGTCCAGAGGAACTGGAAGTGGACTAACTTAGGGAAGAGAGAGCAAAAATGAAGTAGCCATGTTGTGCTGTGCTAAGCCACTTCAGTCGTGTCTGACTCTTTGAGACCCTATGGACTGTAGCCCTCCTGGCTCCTCTGTCCCTGGGATTCCCCAAGCAATAATACTGGAGGGGGCTGCCATGCCCTCCTCCAGGGGATCTTCCCAACCCTGGGATTGAACCTGAGTCTCGTGTCTCCTGCATGGGCAGGCGGGTTCTTCACCACTAGTACCACCTGGGAAGCCCAAGGGACACGCAATCCATCATGTCTTGTCCCTGTTGTTCATGAAATACATGAAAAAAAGAAAATGGTCCCAAGAGAAGGCTAGGGAAAAAAACCACTGTCCTGGAGAGGCAGGTTTGAGTCTGTTAGAACAAAAAGGGGAAGCAGAAGATGATGAAGAAATAGGGGATTTTACTGATGACATGTCATGAGTTCCAGAGGAAACAGCAGAAGAGACACAGAAGAGTAAGTCACATTAAGAGATGTATAGAGAAGTATAGAGACTCCCCACGGTGACACAAGACCTGGGATCAAAAGCATAAGGAAGTCAGTCCATGTGGTCTTTTAGAAGAAAGTTAGTAGCCTTCTTTCTGAAACTGGTTTCTGAAGCAGATTTCAGTGATGACTTGGGAAGGGTTGAAAAGCAACACTTGTTCTTGCCAAAAAGTATGCCTCCGTTAGCCTTAATTGGAACACCAAAGCAAGTCCTATTAAGCTCTGGGTAAATGGTAATCTTTCCAGTGTTGTTTGTATTTTCAAGGGAAGTTGTTTTCCTCTAGCAGATGGAAAAAAGAGGTTTTGAGCCTCTGCTCCTTGACTCCTCTGACCAACCTTTATGCATGCTCCCCACTTCACCTCAGCTAATTGTCTAGGGAGGTAATATGGCAGAACAAAGATTATAGCTGCAACTCTCCCATCATTAAATCACTAGAATCAGATAAATACTCATTTGATGTCATGTCTCTCGAAATCACAGCTGGTAGACATGACAGAAAGATCAACGTAATTACTTGTAGTTTGAATACAATTTCAGAATCAGAAATTCTTCTGGGTAGCTATTTAGGTTGAGTTTTTAGATTTGGTTTCCACTATGGCTTGATGAAAGAGGTGGTAAATTTCATAGTAGGTGATACTTCCTAAGAACTTTACATTATTCATGTTAGCTGGATTATTCCTCAAGTCTTAAATAAATTTGGGACTACCCAAAGCAGTTTGAAACAGGTCACCTTGACCTTGACCCAACTTTTCTTCCAAGGAGAGGTCATTAGACAAACTCTGTATGCAGACAGCACAAAATATTTTCCAAGTTGGAGAATTTTACAAGCCAATTGTTAATACTAAATATGTACAAACATCCTCCCACTGATAACATCTAGTCTGTTGGCACTTTTTGTGTGCTCAATCTGGGAAGTAGGTATTCACATCCCAATTTTATAAGTAAGTAGTATGCCAGAGAATGAATAATTTGCCCAAGGTCACACACACAATCAGTGATGCTTCTAGGATTCCCATCCCAGTCTGTCTCATCCTGGGATTGTTGAAAGGGAAGCTCAGGGAGAAGGAATAACTTGCCAAGGCCATAGAACTATTCAGTGATATTCCTATGATTTAAACCCAGGTCATGTCTCAACTTTGGTGACACTTACTTTGGGGGACGTTTATTTACTCTTTCTCACATGATGCTTCCACTCCCCATCTAGACCATCTTTAAGCTTGGCCTATACTTCAAAAATGTTTCTAAACTTCCTTTCTTATAGTGTTGCCTTTCTTTTCTGAGGCACACAAATCCAGAAGAAATGCTTTTTCCAGGCAAGTGCCCATCAATATGTGCAAGAAGCCATTCTCTCACCCTTTGACTTGTCTACAAAGTGCCATATTAGTGAAGACGTTGTCGTTCAGTCATTCAGTCATGTCTGACTCTGTGACCCCATGGGCTGCATCGCGTGAGGCTTCTGTGTTCATCTCCAACTTCTGGAGCTTGCTCAAACTCATGTCCATTGAGTTGGTGATGCCGTCCAACCACCTTGTCCTCTGTCATCCCCTTCTCCTCCTGCCTTCAATCTTTAGAAAAGACTGATGCCAGCACAAGGGTCTTTTCTAATGAGTCAGCTCTTCACATCAGGTGGCCAACATATTTGAGCTTCAGCATCAGTTCTTCCAATGAATATTCAGGATTGATCTCCTTTAGGATGGACTAGCTTGATCTTCTTGCAGTCCAGGGGATTCCCAACAGTCTTCTCCAACATCACAGTTGAAAAGCACCAATTCTTCAGTGCTCAGCCTTCTTTATTGTCCAACTCTCACACCCATACATGACTACTGGTTTTCTAGTAGTCAGAGAATTGGACATACTAGTGAACATATGTAGCAAAAACACATATTTTTTTCATCCTTATTCTCTTGCCCAGTTGGGATCACTGTACCTCATCACTCTGCACACTATCCCTCCTTAGATCTTCCTTCCGTTTCAATCAGATGTTAAATGAATAAGCAGTTGGACCTGAGATGGTCTGTAAGTTCCCTCCCAATTCTAAAGCTCCATGAGTCTATCAATACTGTACTCCTGATTCTTGTTTTGAATCATGGAAAATAAAGCTCTAATGTTCTTGTTGCTCCTCTCCTATCCCTCCCAGCAAAAATATGCATAGTGATTATTTTAAATGTTGGATTTTCATTTCTGTAGTTTCTTCTGTTATGTCAAGTAACAAGGTTTGATCTTGAAGGGAGAAGATGGTCATGGTTTTCTTTCACTGGCCCTTCAAAGTTCCAAGTACTCCAGTAAGATGAAAAGATGACATTGATTGCCTTTGTCTTTGAGGCTGATGATAGATATATATTTATCAAATAGTTCACGCTTTAGATGTTTACAGATCAACTGTTTTAAAAATCGTCTTGACAGTTTACCAATTAACCTTTATCTACTGTAGCTTCTGACTTTCCATGAGTTTTCTCGAATAGCTATCTACCTACATCTACCATAATTTTGGTTCAGTTCTACAGCATAAAGTATTCCCTACCAAAAGACTAAATTTATTGTTATAAATCAGTTTTATAAGCACAGTACCTAATTCACCAATAATTTGGGTTCTCAATGTTCATCCACTCCAAGAAATCTGAGCTGAATGAAGAAATTGAAGCTTAGGGACACTAATCTATTTACTAGACTATTGGCTGTGATGTCTCATTGTGGTACACAAGTCATTGATTTTATCTCAATTTTCCTTTTACTGTACCTAATTTTAAGAGCTGTCTTCTTTTTCCCTAAACGTTTTATTTCTATCCAGTTGGAACCAGACCTTTAAGAATCCTTAGTGCTAATAAACTGTGATTTCCCCTGCTCTCCATGACACTAATTTTTAAAAATCAAGTGGGAAAAAGTTCAACAAAATAATGCTTGTGGTAAAAAGGAGGAGATAAATGAGGTGGCAACTGGATGGGGAAGTAGAATCAAGATGGGAGAAGGGCCAGAATATTTATGTGCTGATGAGAAGGATGCAGGAGAGAGAGAGCAGAAATCTAGGAGGGGGCAGGAATTTCTAGAGTGAGGTCCTTGCATAGGCAAAAGGGGATGCAAGTGGTGGTTGGCCTCAACTAAAAGCATGGAACTTTATGTCTACTAACAGGAAAGAAAAGAGTATAAGACAAAAAAAAAAAAAAACCATAGGTATTATGGCATAAGCTTGCCAAAAGTCTCTTATAATTGCTCCTATGTCTTTGATGAAACATGAAGTAAGGTCTTCAACTAAGAGTGAGGAGGTTGTAGAGAATTAGGGTAAGGAGAGAAGATCTGAAAGAGTGATCCACAAAAGGAGGTGAGTGAACAGACAGAGAAATGGAGTAAGCTCACCAGGGAAGGTCAAGGGTCCATTTTCCACTCTCTGCACACCACAGGAGCACACATGTAGCAATAATCACATAATTTAGAAACTGATCACGTGTTTACCACTTCGTGGCTATATCAAGTTTGATTTGTGTGTGTGTGTGTGTTTACTGTCTCCAGAGTAAGATAGCAAGCTCCTCAAAGTCATGGGTCATGTCATGTACTTGTGTCTTTATAGTGACTCCCAAGGGAGCTGGCACACAGCAGAGGTTTGTTTCATGAATACTCACCACATTCAATTAGAACCACATCTGCTACCTACATAGGATCAGAAACTGACATGACGTGGTAAAACTTACAACGCTGATACCAACACAGAAAGGGAATGTGTTTTAGGACGCTTGTTTTTGAGCTCCTTGAATTTTACAATGTAAGAGATTTTGACTTGGGGTGATCATTAACTAGGAGGGCGTCAACTGGGATACAAATATCCACACTGGAGAGCCGTCTGCTCTACATGGACTTCAGACCGCAGAGGCCCCTTTGGAAGCCTTACTTGTGTTTATTATAATGTTGCCAGGCAAGCATATGAAACCTTATCTGGCTCAAGGCAAATGTAGTAAAATCTTTATCTGTAGCATTTAGATGAGTTAGCTGAGGTTTATTCTTAATCCATTTGCTTGCTCATTTTTCAAGAACATTTGGATATTTGTTTCCTACCTCTGTGCTTTCAATTTATAGAAACTACAGTTTCAAATGAGGAGAACATTTGATTCAGCTTATAACCCTAAGCTTATCCTGCCAGCTAAGAGATTTGAAGCAACTTGAGATGTTAGTTTTTATTATTGCTGCTTTAAACCATGATTGTTGTAACAGGTAATTTTTGCATACTCATTTTTTTAAAAAAAGAACAGCCTCTAGATTCTTATATTTCCAGTCTTATTTCAACATTGAATTAACTACCATCTCTCAAGTCACCCTGCATTAAAAAAAATTATTTGGGGCTCATGTTCTTTAGTTAAAGCCCACAATTAGCGCCCACAATACACACACTCTTCGTGTTTCTAAAAGGCCTTTTTTTCAAAGTGGGTCAAGGTCACAATCAATTAATCCAGGTGCTGGGTAGAAGAATACATGTAAAAAACATAGATTGTATTTCTAGTTCTTAGCCCATTGCATATTATGCTCAGTAACTATTTCATGAGTGAAGGAGTAAATATATGAATAAA
Source organism: Muntiacus reevesi (assembly GCF_963930625.1). Taxonomy (NCBI): domain Eukaryota; kingdom Metazoa; phylum Chordata; class Mammalia; order Artiodactyla; family Cervidae; genus Muntiacus; species Muntiacus reevesi. Next base: position 12,288,581 of record NC_089249.1, on the reverse strand, counting down.
AATCTTCATATGATATAAGTGCATATAAGAGAAAAAAACATATGGGACAAAAAGATATGGAAGTTGATGGGATGAATCATTACCTCTAGTTGGTGCAGGAGTGGAGATGCAAAGAGATGGCAGAAAGATTGAGAAAGATGAATGTGCTGAAATTTTCAACTTAAAGAGCTGGCATTGAGGTGAGGGTGAAGATATTTCACCAGGAAATAAAGAGTCAAACGGGGCAAAGCATGTGTAGTAAGTAGGTCCCAATTTGGCCAGAGGGGCAGACAAAGTTACGTGATGAGGTACATTTGTTCACAAAGATCAGTTAAAGCTGGATTGTAAAGGGCTTGGAAATTGTACTGACTGCATAATAACCTCAACCAAAAACTTAGCATGATTCAATACACTACCCTCCAGGATAAAGCACACTGTGAGGCAGATAGCTCTGGTCTAAAAGTCTGAACGCTTTTTAAGAGGACTCAGTAGAGGTTGCTTAGAACTAATTCCTTCTGGAGGAGATTTTGAAATGTAAGCAACTCAACAAATAAAAGCATCTTTTTCGGACCATGCAGGACATTGAACGGTCTGATTCTACAAAGGTCAGTTACTCAGTGACCCACTCAAGCTGATCTACATCTGCATTCACTTTCCGTACCCCTGGACCTTTCCAGCAAAGGCTGTTTGACAGTAGAAATGAGCATAGCCCTGTGAGGCTAAACGAGAAAAGACAGACCTCAGATGGAAAGGTCCTATAGAACTGCCTTGGCTTACTCTTTTTCGTTTTCTCTTTCTTCCCACTCTTTTTCACATGTTTGTTTGCACACATCCATCTACCCAACTGGAACTTGGGATTTAGCCTTATAATTCCAAATGTATCAGATTTCCAGTATGTCTCTTTCTCAATTACTAAAATCAGACTTCCTGAGCAAGGAGAAAGCCTCTACTTTGCTCCTAGCGAATGATTAGGACATAATGAACATCTGGAATGTATACTTGGCTTCTTTACATGATTACTGATAGACCCAATCCTGTAACATTCTTCCAGGACTATAAAAATGTGTTAACACAGTTACATCACACACTTCAGCTGGTTTGTATAAGGCAAGATTTTGCCACATGATATGTATTTAAGAAAGTAAATAATAGACCCATTTAAGGTCATGCTTTAGCTCAGGGCACCCATGTTAGCCCAGCCCTGCATTTCCTGCCCATTTTCTGGACTTAACCAAATTGCTTGACACTGAGCTGTGTAAACTTCCTCCTCAGGCAGTGCTTTAGTAGTTCTAAGAGAATGATGCTTCCTCTAGTCAAGCGTGACCCCAGCTTTAGCATGGCTAGTTGGACTGCCCCAACTCATGAATTGTATCTTTCAGTCATGTGTTTCAGAAATGGTTTCCCTTCACAAAGAAAATTCCCTCTTATGTAGGATCACACAGCCCTGGGTTTGGCCTGTTTGGGACATGGTTGCTGCTGAAATTTTTCAAAGGACTCAATGAAGATCCTGTGGAATTGTTATTTATAAAGCATAAAAATGCAGATTTATCAGCACTGGTGCTAACTGCTGATGATTGCTATTGTCTGGTTATTCCTGACTGCATTTAGTGTCTGTTCTTGGTTCTTCTCTCCCACTGAACAGATTCCTTTCATTCCGCCAGGAGTTTTGGGGGTTTATGTTTTGTCTGTTTTGTGTCTGGGTCTTGAGAGTCACTTGGGTTTGGATCGCAAGAGTCCCCTGCCCCAACGAGGCTGTCCATAGGGGCAATACCTGGCAAACCTCTGTTTCATCTGCAAAATCCATAAAAGATAGTAAGTCAGAGAAGTCCAGATAATGGAAGACTTGACCTCTATGGTCCTTTGGGAACAACAGATATCCTCACTTAACAGTCCCAGTCTCTCTCCAAACTTTGCAGATGCTACAATTGCCTCTGGAGTATCTCTTGCTCTCCAAAGCAGTGGAGTGAGTTTAACAAACTTGGCACCTTGCAGAGAAGCTAGCCAGTCCAGATTGTGGGATTGCTACCTTGATGGGAACCCAAGCTGAAAAGGAGCCTGCCAGCTGAGTTGGCAGTGCTCTAGCCCCGGCAAGGTCCAAATCTGAAGTCACCACTTTCCTTGCGAAGAATTTTGGATGTAAACCCAGAGAGCAGTTGATTAAAAGGAATTAGTTCAGCAAGCATCCAATAGCCAGGGAAAGAAGGGAGCAGTAAAACAAAACAAACGCAAAGGATGACTGAGAACAAAAGGCTAAAATACTAGTCAGTGAGAATATAACCTGGTCAAACCATCCTATCTTGAATTTGGAGCAGAGTCAGTCAGATTTTAGGAACTGTCCCCAGTCTATCATAAGTTCCATTTGGAAATTGCCAGACAGGCAAAGCAATAGCTTTTGAGGACCCCCAAGCTGTACCAGCTCTAAGGCAAATTGAGAGTGGATTAGCTATGTCATCTCTTCCACAACAACCTGTGGAGTCTTCCCTAACCTAAGGAAGTATAGACACCAAAGACTGAGCTTGCCCTAGCCTCTAGGGCTCTAAGAAGTAGAGCATAAATTGTCACAGAGTGGGAAAGGCCAAAGTCTTTATGTCTTATCAGAACAAAGTTTATTTAAATCAGAGTGGGGTTCAGTTGATTGATGTTTGAAAAGTGTGAATTGATTTTACTGCCGTTGCCCACATCGCAAACTCTAGGAACACTACACCCCAGAAAATCTGTCCTTTGTTCTTACTGTGATTGAAGAGGATAAGTGGCTTTCAGCTTATGAAACAGGTTCTGCCTGCTTCTGGCTTGGACTCTTGTATATCTTGTTTCTGGAGAGTAACTGTCTCTTTCTGAGCTTTGGTTGCTTACTTTGCCTTATTAAAAGCAGCAAGGTACAGAGAAAAGTCTGCAGGGACTCGATTTCCTCTCTATGTATTCTGAGGCAGTAGTTAAGGCTAGAAGCAGTAGGAATGAGGACCAGTAGGTATAGGCTCTCATTGATAGTTTCCCCTAAAATGCTTCTAACATAGCTGTGACCCTAAAAATGTTCCAAACATGGCTGTAACCAGACTCCATCCTAAGTGCTCATCTCTGAAATTTTCAGGTTGCCTGTTTTGAAAGTGAACTTCACAATTATTCTAAGCTCATGTTTAGAATTAATCATCCCCTTAGTGAATACCGGTGAAAGTCCAACATTGTACTGTGGGGAATGTTGGAGGGAGTACAACAAAATATTGAAAGAGATTACCCATCTACCATGCAGTGCTGTGTATTAGACCAAACTGAATTTGAACCCCGGCTTTGTAATTTACTAACCATCAGACATCAGGCAAATCATTTAACTTTTCCCAGCTCAATTTTCTCTTCATTCACCCAACAAATATTTTTGAGAATCTGACATGCTTCCAAAACAGCAGCAGGCACTCTAAAACAAAAGTGGAAATTGAGGTATGTGAGAATTAAGTGAGATTATTAAATAATATAAAATAAACAATTGAATATAATATACACTCAATAATTTGTTGCTGTTGTTCAGTTTCTCCGAGGGGTCTGACTTTTGGGACCCCAAGACTACGGAACTCCAGGCTTCCCTGTCCTTCACCATCTCCCAGAGTTTGTTCAAGCTCACGTCCATTGAGTCAGTGATGCCATCCAACCATCTCATCCTCTGTTGCCCCCTTCTCTTCCCACCCTCAATCTTTCCCAGGATCAGGGTCTTTTCAAATGAGTCAGCTTTTCGCATCAGGTGGCCAAAGTATTGGAGCTTCAGCATCAGTCCTTCCAATGAATATTCAGGACTGATTTCCTTTAGGATTGATTGGTTTGATCTTGCTGTCCAAGGGATTCTGAAGTCTTCTCTAGGACCACAATTTGAAAACATCAGTTCTTTAGCACTCAGCCTTCTTTATGGTCCACCTCTTACATCCATACATGACTACTGGAAAAATCATAGCTTTAGCTAGATAGATCTTTGTCAGCGAAGTGATGTCTTTTCTTTTTAATATGCTGTCTAGGTTTGTCATAGCTTTTCTTCCAAGTAGCAAGTGTCTTTTAATTTCATGGCTGCAGTCACCGTCTGCAGTAATTCTGGAGCCCAAGAGAATACAGCCTGTCACTGTGTCCATTTATCATTATTAATTAACAAATATTTAGTAAGAACCAGTTAAAGACCAAACACTAGGCTGGGGCAAGGGATACACAGGTGAAGAATCACAGGGTTGTAAAGAAGCCATGACGGGTATCAGCAAGAGCAGACTGCTGAGTGTTTTGAGTGGCAGGAGGGGACTTCGATGTGACCAAGGGACTCTCAGGAAGTGTAACATGAATGTGGTGTTTGAAGAAGATGATTCTAGCTAACTGAATTGACTAGATTTCATCAGTGGCTCAGATGGTAAAGAATCTGCCTACATTGCAGGAGACCAGGGTTCTGTTCCTGGGTTGGGAAGATTCCCTGGAGAAGGGAATGGCAACCCACTCCAGTATTCTTGCCAGGAGAATCCCACGGACAGAGGAGTCGGTCCACAGGGTGGCAAAGAGCAGGACACAACTGAGAGACTATCACTTTCACTTTCTTTCTTTCGATGAGGGAAGGCTGGTTAGAAGCCCATGCACTAATCCAGGGATTCATCAATCCAATCTAGAACAACGCTGGGCAAATTGAGAGGGAGAGCTGAACTGCAAAGGCAAAGATATGACTAAGAAAAGAAGGGGAAATGAGGGTGAGGTTTGATGAGCAAGCACATATGGATGCCACATAAACAAGCCAAGTCAGACGTTAAGCATAGAGGTTTAAGCTTTGAAGAATAAAGAGGTAAACTAAGTCACTAAACATACATCTACATAAACATACACGTATAAGCTACATTTTCAGTTAATACTAAAGACAGATAGCTCTAATCAATGATGTTTTTAACAACTGTTGACTATAAAAGTAATACCTGCTAAATAGAAATAATAACTAGAAAATGCAGAAAAGTATGAAATAAAAAGTTAAAATCACTTGTCATCCTGCTACTCAAAGGGTCATGGGATCCCCCATTAGACCAGGCACATAGTGGGTCTCTCAGGAACAAAGCATATGGGAAAGAAACCTCTCCTTCCATTTGCCAGAAAGCAGGACATCACCCTACCCCAAACACCACCTTATGCCTGAAACTTCTTTCCATTGATCAAAACTGCAATTTTTCAAGTAAGGGAATGAACACACTTCTTATTGTCTAGAGAGGTCAAGTACGGATGCTCACATGTGTGACTGTGTCCATGTGTTTGAGTGGTCTGAGTGTGGGTGTGCCCGAGTGTCACGTGCACACTCGTTCCCTCAGCGGTAGGAAGAAACAAAACTCGTCACCAGTGAACAGAATCCTCATAAGATATTAACGATGTAGTCAAGGCAAGGTTGCTGTGACTTCTTTTTGGCCACAACCAAGGAACAGTAAGCTCAAGATCTGAAGTTTAATGTATGGGAGGAAAACTGAGGATTGGGAGATATAATTAATTGAGTTTGATTTCTGCACCTATCCTTATTGCTCAGTTTTTGGGAGGGAGGACCAGTGAGTGTACTGTGATGGTTATGTGATGGTTAACTATATGGGTCTATTTGGCCAGGCCACGGTACCCAGATGTGTGAGAAAACATTCTAGATGTTTCTGTGAAAGTGTTTTTTTAGATAAGATCAACATTTAAATCAGTAGACTTTGAGTAAAGCAAATTATCTTCCATAAAGAAGTTGGGCTTCATCAAGTTAGTCACTTTATTAATAGAAAAAGACCAATCACTCTGAAAGAAGAGGGAATTCTGCCAGCAGACCACCTTAGGACTCAAACTGCCATTCTTTCCTGAGTCTCAGGTTTTCTGGCCTATCCTGAAGAGTTTGGACTTGCTAAACCTCCTCATCACATGAGCCAGTTCCTTAAAATATATTGATCAAGAGAGGGATTAATAAATACACACTATTATATATAAAACAGATAATCAACAAGGAACTACTCTATAGCACAGGAAACCCTATTCAGTATTCCATGACAACCTAAAGGGGAAAATAATCTGAGAGAGAACGGACATATGTGTAACTGAGTCACTTTGCTATACACGGGAACTAACACAACTTTGTAAATCAAATGCGTGTCGTGCTGCTCCAAGTCGCTTCAGTCGTGTCTCTTTGAGACCCTGTGGACTGCAGCCCGCGCCAGGCTCCTCTGTCCACGGGATTCTCCGGGTAAGAATACTGGAGTGAGTTGCCATACCCTTCTCCAGGGGATCTTCCCAACCCAGGGATCAAACCTGCGTCTCTTATGTCTCTTGCATAGGCAGGCGGGTTCTTTACCATTAGCATCAATAAAAATTAAATTAAAAAAAAGAGAGAGGAGACAGATAGATAGATATGTAGATAGATCCTATTTATTCTGTTGTTCTGGAGAACTCTGACTAATGTAACTGGGTTTAAAGATGTATTCTGAGCTCTGGAAGAAGCTGAGGGCTTTACCAAGGTGTTATAAAGAGGAGCAAGGTGAACCCTCAGCTGGGCAGAGGATGAGGTACAGTCTCCAAGGATATATGCTCCCCAAACGGGTCATTTCCAAGGGTTCCCCTGGATTCTCTGTCTCCTCCTCAATTGACTACTCACACTTCTGTTTACTGAGGAACACTCACGGGAAGCAATCTGAAACATTTCTAGCAGTCACCTTCAAGTAAAGAATTGAGGCTAGAGGCGGTGTGGCCTGCTCTCAAAGGGGATGATAAAACTGCCTTAATTGACCCAGAGAAAGAGTGGGACGCTCTAATGAACCAGCTTTTCCAGGAAGTTCAGAGTTCACCAGAAATAAGATCTTTTTGCCTCAACCTTTATTGTGGAGAACTTTATCAAGTGTAATCATTTCATTTTTTCCATTAAAATCTGCTTATCAAAGGTAAACACCGCAGTTAAATCATTCAAAATGGAATCTCTGGCAAGACTACTGGGTGATCAATCTCCACCTTCGATCCCCTTACCCAGCACTACTCAGATTGACCTGGGTTATAATGTAACCCGGGTCTGCTGGTGCCTATTTACTTTGAGGCACTGTGCCATTCCCAGAATTAATCACAGATTCAGTTACATACAGATCTTTGTTTACAAGGGAATCATGAGGGAATTAGACTGTTTTCTAGTCTTGCAGGTCTGTGAAGGCTACTGATGGGGAAAGGAGAGACCATAAAGGCCTCCGCAATGCAGGCGTCTGAGAGCATGCCCTCAGCCTTAGCTCCCACATCACAACCCTAGGAGGGTTTCCCTCATGGTCCAGTGGCTGAGGTTTTGCATTCCCAGTGCAGGGGGCCCAGGTTCGATCCCTGGTCAGGGAGCTAGAGCCCACACACTGCAACTAAGAATTCTCATGCTGCAACCAAGACCCGGTGCAGTCAAATAGATAAATAAATATTTACAACAACACTGAGAATCTCCTCATTTCCATATACCATGTTTCCTCTGCCTGAAAGAGACTTCACTGTTTTTATTACCTTGGACATGAACTCATACCTCAGGAAACATAATTAATACATTTACAGGGTGGCATGTTTTGTGTACAGGGTCTTTGTTCCCTGTTTTTTTCATTGTGGTTATGTTTCTTTTTTTTTTTTCCTAACACATAGCATGTTACACAAGAATGATGCCCAAACATCAGAATTCAAACACCAAGTAATATCACTTTTTGTCATAACTGTCTGCCATTTGTAACATAATTTACTTACTTTAAAAATATCTTTTCTTAGATTGATTTTTTAAGACTTAGAAACATATATTTTAAAACTAAGCTTTAAAATACCTACTTCAAAAACAGTATCACTAGTCCTAAATAGAAAGTGTTATTAAAAAGGAATAACATAAAACAAAACAGTATTATTAAATTCTGGATAAAACCACTGCATTCAAAGACTTGTGACTTAAGATTCATTTTTTTTGCTTTTGTTTTGTCTGTTTATTCTTGTTTTGTCAAAAAAAAAAAAAAAAAAAAAGCGATTAGCAACTGTCAGGCACTGAACACAGATATGTACCAAACAAACTTTTCCCTCAGTAAATTCAGGCTAGAAAGAGAATTAAAAATGGAACCACTTCCACTCTTACATGATTCTTTAATGCCATGTCTTTGACCATCAGTGTTAAACCTACATTTTGAACACTGCTGTGGAAAAAACAGTGGAGAACAGACCAAGGGGCTGGATTTGAGCTCAGCGTGCAACCTAAATTTGTTACATTAAAACAAGTCACTTTTCTATTCACCACTCCCCCACCCCTCATTCTTCTTATTTATAAAATGGAGAAATTGGTTATTTCGCTCTCAGAGAGTTTATTGCCTTTTTATGTGAAATAGTTTACCTTCATTATCATTATTTTCCAGACGTGGATTCAACCAACAAATATTATTGGGAGCCCAAGAGTAAGCGCTGGGAGTAGAGTCAAGGAGAGCATCCGTGCTCTCATAAAGTTTATCATCTTTTCTTCTCCTCTTACTACCCTTATCTTTTAAAAAAACTAGAGTGAATTAAATACCTAGCTTATTTGTTTCAAAAGATTAGTGCAATTTAAAGTATATTTGAACCCAGAACGTTTCAAAACGCCCCACGCCTACCAAACTCCACGCATCAACGGTTAAGATTGCGGTGGCAGTTTCCCTACAGCCCACTAGAGGGCGCGCACATTTTTCGATTCCAAAAGAAAGCGCTCTGTGGGTACTTGCCCCAGAAATTTGGAGCTGGTGTCTCCTTTCCTTACTCTCTTTTCAACTTGGGGCAGTTGTGGTGAGCCCTTGGTTCTCTCCCTCCACCAAGCCATCCTCGCCCCATGCAGTGACTCCTCGTCTGCCATTACGGAGAATTCTTTTGCTCCCCAAACCACAGAAGTTTTGCTTCTGACTGTTCTCAGCATTTGCCCTTTTGACATTTTAGAAGAAATAAGATCCAAGTTTGATGTTGAAAAGAAAGCATTGATTTCTCTAGTGGGAGGATTTCTTCTCCCTATTACTGTTTTCCCTAGCTGTGGGGAAAAATCGCCTCTAAGGATTTAAAGCAGTTCCTTTGAGCCGAAGATCTTTCTGCGAGCTCACAGAGCTGCTTCTGAGCAGTTCTGGTGCTGACATTGGTCCCCTTGTTGGGCAGCATGTTGTATTTTTGAGACCCAGCCTTTTCCTCGGAGTTTTACATTCTGAATTGACAAGATCTTGATCCTAGAAACTGGACCACACACTCCCAGACCAACCCACCACACAAACCGTGAGCCAAGAGATAAGTCCAGCAGTTTACCCCAAGTCCTCTGCCTGCTGGATGGCCCCAGAACCTTACACCTCACCCATCATTTGGTTCCAAAGTCCTCTTACCTCCAGATACTCATCCTGAGCTTTTCTCAGGAGTCAGCACAGACATTCATGAAATAAGCTGTAAGTCTTCCCCATCACACGTGGATAGGAGATCACTTTTTGAATGGGCAGCTGTGCAGTTGACATGGGGAAGACTGGAAATGTGGCTCAAGCAAAAAGCGTGGAAGGTCCAGCACCTCCCATTTCTGTGAATCTCAGGCAGCCTGTGCTTTAAGGAGATGAACAACTTTTTTTTTTTTTTTAAGGTGTCAGAAGTCTTCTGAGATTGCAGCTTTATGCAAATACACTACTCAAGAAGGCTTTAGGGGAGAGTTATTTATATCCCACAGGCATTACACATGCAAAAGGTGAAGCTGTGAACCTCCGCATTTCCAGGAGTGGATGTTCTCATGATAAGCACATCCTTGCTATTTTGGTGGCACACCATTCCTATATCTAACTGTCAGGTTGTTCCAGGCAGGAGACGACATAATCATTCAGTAATTTTAGAACGACCCTATGTGTTTCCCTCCAGTAGGGCTCCTTGACCTGAACTCTTCCTGAGGCTTAGATTTACTACCACTTTGGACCCTCTGGCAATAGGTGCCTTCATCTCTTTTTCTCCTAAACAGGTGCAGGGCTCAGTCATTAAAGAGTCATCACATGGCACATTTATTGCCCTTTGGCTTTCAGGCTGACTCCTGGAATTAGCCAAGAAAATGGGCATTTCCTTAGGAATGATTGCTCACCCTACCCAGAAATCTAGACCATTCTCCGCACTGAAGTGTACAATAATCACTCCAGGAAATTGCTTTCCCTATTGGAAACTGAGAGCTCACATCGGAATGTTTCCACAGTACAGCTGATGATAATTACGACTCACTGAAATTTCAGTTTTCTTTTGACTGTGACATAAAAACTAGGACATAAATTAAAACCCAATTATTCTTTAAGGGTAATTGGGGTTATAAAACCAAGAGACTGTGAGTCAGTGTGTCGGTAGCGCAGGAGCCCTGTGTCAGATGGAACGGCGTGCGATCTGTCTCCCGAAGCAGCCTTTCCCTCGAAACGGCTGGGGATAAGGTGATCCATGCACACGGCGCTCCAGGATAGCACATCAGACCAGGCGGAAGCCTCGGAGAGGGCAGTGAGCTCCCAGGACACCTTGGAATGATTCAAACAAGTGAAAACTAAAATGGGAACGCTGTGGCCTTCTACCAGTGAAGATGCCCAGCGGTGGAGCGAGGCACTCATCACCAAGACTCTGCAGGCATGGAAATCGGAGATCTTTCAACCCGCGAGACAAGCTGCACCTTCAGTGTTCATGAGAGGTGGCTGGGCTTTTTTCACGAAAGGTGTGATGTGCTGGAGCTGAAGGAAAAAAAACAAAAACCCAAACCCCAGATTTTTAGTGAACAATTCCTAAGTTAAATGCATGAAGCGGGGCTCATGAAAGGAGGTCTTGGATTCTTCTCAAAGTGCAGGACTTGCCCCCACACCTGAAGATGTGGGGGCAGCCTACCTCTTGATGATGCGTATCTCTAGACTCTTCAGGTCAAACCACATCCCCTGAAACTTCCCAACTTTGCACTTCAAAGCCTCTCATGACACACCCCTCCTCCCCCATCCTGGATTCTCAGTAGTTCCACTTCCCTGTCTTTCCAAAGTGTGTACTTCTCACATTTTTAAAAGAGCACATCCCACCGCATGACCGCGCTGTTCTCCTCTCTGTCTCTGCCGCTTCATCGAAAGCCCCTGTGACGTGTGTAACTGGGCGCACAGTAGGTACGCACTCTCTGAACTCTGAATGTAGTGCACTGTTGAAATGGCATCACTCCTCATGTCTAACTTGTCTTTCTCGAAGGTAAATACTGCCCCAAGTTGAAACACAGAGAAGGCTTGAGCAAACTCAACCCCCTTTCAAAACCAATCAGGTTTTCCTTTGAGAGCTCCCACCTCTGCAAACAACTGCCTAGCCATGGCCGTAAAGACCCAGACAAGAGTTTCAAACAGACCTCTGTTTCTAGTCGAAGTGTCAGGATCACTGTGTCCCCTGAGAATCAAGAGGGAGAAATGCAAAGTCCAGGCTATTCTGACCATTCCAGGAAACCATGCCCCGATAGACCCCAGGGAAAGTAGGATGTCTAACCTGGGCTTTTGCAATCTTATTTCATAATCCACTTTCTTATCTCCTCCTTCACAAAACTGATGAGAAATTGGTACAAATTCTATCGACAAAAGATCACAACTTGATCCTTAATGGCAAAGGCAAGTATACATTATAAATAGCAAAACAGCTGGCTTGGACCATGTTGCTGGCCACTCATCCAGCTGAGAGATTTGAATGACATCATAACCCTTGAGAGGGTATTGCTAGCCAGCTGGTGTTATTTAGAATACACAAAAATGGGGGAAAGAAAATGCACTCACGTGCACACACACACAAATACACACACACACACACAGGTTCAAGTTATGCAGAAAAATATCAACAATGGGAAAATCATTTGCCCCTCAGATGCCCTTCCCCTGGGGTGGGGTGGGGGTCGGGGTGGGGGCCAAGCAACAGAGGAGAGGAAGGAAGAAAAAGATTCGATTTTATTTTTCCAGTTGGCTTTACAGCTCAGCAAAATCTTTGCCCTGTCGTGGGCAAAAAGCATGAGACAGTGTCCTGAGGGGAGCCAATTACAAAGCTGCCTGCCCCTTTCCAGGTTCTAGGAAATGAGATCATTCCCCTCACTTGGCAACTAGGACGAGGGGTCATCCCAGCGCTGTCCTCCACTCTAGTTTACCCCAGTCATTTGAGGGTTAAAATCGTAGAGTGTGCTTGAGATGGTCTTTTTTTCATTTCTTGTTTTTTAAATTTTGTCTTGGCTCTGGAATATAAAATTGCTCGCCCATCCTCCACGAATATTCCTTTCATTCTGGTAAGGTGTATTAGCAGATGTGTGTGTCTTCGTGCCCGGGAGAAAGTTAATCAGAGGACAGCATCAGTATTTTAATGTCTGCTCCTCTTGTCACTAACACACATTCTTTTAAGGGAAAAAAATGCTTCTGTGCTCTAGTTTTAAAATGCAAAGGTATGATGTTATTTGTCACCATGCCCAAAAAAGTCCTTACTCGATAACTTTGCCAGAAGAGGGAGAGAGAGAGAAGGCAAGCGTTCCCCCAGCTGTTTCCTGTCTACAGTGTCTGTGTTTTGTAGATAAATGTGAGGATTTTCTCTAAATCCCTCTTCTGTTTGCTAAATCTCACTGTCACTGCTAAATTCAGAGCAGATAGAGCCTGCGCAATGGAATAAAGTCCTCAAAATTGAAATGTGACATTGCTCTCAACATCTCCCATCTCCCTGGATTTCTTTTTGCCTCATTATTCCTGCTAACCAATTCATTTCCAGACTTTGCACTTCAGAAGCAATGGGAAAAATCAGCAGTCTTCCAACCCAATTATTTAAGTGCTGCTTTTGTGATTTCTTGAAGGTAAATATTTCTTACTCTTTGAAGTCATTGGGGAATTTTCTTTAAATTGTGTACTGTTTGCTTCTGCTTAGAAATGTTCTTCACTTTAGAATTTTCATTGTTTCGGCACTGGGAGTTATTTATAAATTGCTGAATATGCAATTCTGTGGGATCTGAAAAAATAGCTCCGGGAGATAAATGCCTTTGCACAGATATCTGTATGAGTAAAAACTATTGCAAGGTACTTATGCTAAATCCTCCACTTCTTCAGGGCTTGAGTGGTGTCATTATAGAAGATTCCTTTAAATCCTGTCTACGGCTAAGGGCTATAGGGCATGGATATGAACTTTTGGATTTTTTTTGCAGGTGCAGATGTTTTATTTTTAAGACCATGTTCATGTGTATGTAGGACTGTCTGTGTGTGTGGTGTGTGTGTATGTTTGTGTGTGTGTAACTTGCCAGGACTTTTGATTACAAGGCATGCCACATACAAAGGGTTACATTTTAAATGATATTAAAGCTTTTAAATACGATCTTTGGAGCTAAGGTCCCGGAACTCTCTGCACTTATGCCCAGAGAGTCAGAGTTAGAGTGAAGTTTCATTTGCTCTTCTGAAAAAGAACTCCTTAAGAACTCCTGCTGACCTTGCATATTCGGATAATTTAAACAAATGTACACTGTATATGGAAAGCGGAAACTTTCTAGCAACTGCTATTCCAAGTTTTTTCTTTTGAAGAGGACTCTCAGGGGCGAAGTTTGGACTTGGGGTTTTGTGTTGTAAAACTCGGATTTTGTGTTTGGGATTGTAAAGTCTCTTTAGGTAAATTTGGCTAGCGTTGTCAATGCACTGACTTCTCCTTTCCAATAACTGGCCCTAGTTCAAGTTTCCATTCTCAGCAAAATTATATCTTTCAAGACTTGTATTTTTCCAATTTGCAAGCACTTTTAAGCTGCTGTCACTGGCTCCCCGATGCAATTGCCTGTGGGCTCAATTCATGGTACGTCCCTACCGCTTAGTCCAGCTGCTTTCAAGTACTCCACCACTAGGACTTTTCTTAGTCGAGTCCGTGGCTTAGGAGTTAAGAATACATCCTTGTCGGGCACCTGATCCTGCTGCCCTTGAGATGCCAAGATGCACACTGGCTACCTTGCTTTTAAAAGAAATGAAGTCAGGATACACAAATGCTATGTGGTCTGACAGCTGGGGATTTTGTCTCCCTGCTTAGATGATCCTAAAAAGGACTGTGTAGTGTTATCTCTGCATTAATTACAAGTTTGGAAAACTCCAAATGAACTTTGCTGTGTATGCTGAACTTTTCAGAAGTAGAGCTAGCTAGCCATAAGTTGTTGCTTTTTCCTGTACTTGGAGCAGGAAGTGGTTTCAGGGAGCTACGTGGTTCTTTCAAATGTAATTCAATGAGGAAAGGTGTCTGCCAGGCAGAACTCACAAGCTGATTGTACTGTGAGTCTCAAGATATTTCCAAGTGTTTGAGTCAGAGGGAAGAGGGCACAGGGGAGGATTGGAGCTTGGGTCCCTGTCCAGTCTGGCTACCATAGGCACACGATGGAAATCGGTGGCTTGATTGGGAGGAAAAGATTGACTCAAATCCCAGCTGTGCAATTTGTTTATTGTCTGAATGGACAAAAGGCAGTTCACCCAGGCTCATAGCATACCTGCCTGGGTGTCCAAATGTAACTAGATGCTTTCACAAACCCCACCCACAAAGCAGCACATGTTTTTAAGCCCTCAGTTTTCTATTCACATCAGTCTCATAATACCCACCCTGACCTGCTGTAAAAGATCTGGAACAAACAAAAATGGTTACACCTACAGTGAGTATTTTCTTATGACTATTGCCCTCACATTTTGCTGGGCATTTTTATTATAACCCAGACATCTGGAACCAATTGATATTCCATTTATTTAAGATAAAAAGAAAGGTCTTTAAAATTTTAGATTTGTGAATGATTTTTCAGAAAGAGTGCTCTGGAATTTTTTTTTTTCCTCTTCTTTTTCTAGTTTTTTTTTTTTCATTTCTTTCTTTCAGATCTCTCCTTTCTCTCTCTTCATTTCTTTTGTGTTTGGAAAAATAAAAGGCCAAGGAAATGATGAACATATGGGGCCACTCATTTCAAACTTTTAACTCCTAAGCAAGTTCTTTATTGTTTTCTTTTGGGGGAACATAATGTGATAAATTCTCTGGTTCTCTGTGGGTGTGATGGACTGTTTCCTGAACTAAAAGAAAATGCACTAGAGGTTCTATCTTGTCCTAGAACTATAAGTGCTGATATTTATCTGAGAACATAACTCAGCAAAAAGGGGGAAAAAGGAAGAAAGAAAAGGGGGAAATCTGTAAAAAATAAATCTTAAGTTCTTAAATGCCAGAGACTGATAGACATTGCTGAGTTTAAATGTGTTATACAAAAGAAATAGCTATTAAAAGTATAGTGTTGACATCTAATGAAGTTCTCAATTCCCTAAGGCTTTAAGTTGAGTTCCTTTTCCCCTGGATTTCACAACAACTGAAGAACCTGAAGGCATCTACAGTTGCAGGTGCTTTGCCTTAAAGCTTCACTATTAACTCAACAGAGACGGGAGCGATGGAGAAATAGGACTGGCAAAATAACATACATTCTAGAACTGGCTGGTTGCCAGAGTGCGGGGTATGTTCTGTAAGATCAATTATGAGTGTTCTCTTTTGAAAAGGGCAAGGAAGTCCAGTTGGCTTGGACTTGTTGAGATTTCCACTGGAAATACTGAAAAGGAAAACTCCCACCAATTATTTTATAACTAAGAAAGATGAGGATTGGATGACTTGTTTCTAGCAGTCCCTGTGGCTTTGGCTATGTGGGAGTGGACGGTTTCCATGAACAGGTCCTATGGAGAAAATGGAAGAAATTCTCCATCAAGCTTTCACCTCCTCTTCTATTTTATGTCTATTATTTATGATGATTTGCAAATAGAGGACGCTTTTCATCTTCAACTGTTTTACAAGCATTAACTAAATATTTACGTTGTGTTAACAAGAATCAGGGGTTTAGGGTTTTTTTCCCCAATTGCTGAACTGAAAATCTGGCCACAAAAATGGAAATCTTAATTACAGTGATGGAGCAAACTTTGCCACTGATGTAGAGAGCCATTAAGAGTCCAGGGAGGGCAAGGAAGGTGGTCGGAAAATAAATGACTGAGCCTGTTTCTTTGAAAGTGATGGAGTTGAATGGACCTGCCACCACTGGGAGGTTCAGAAAAGCTTCTTTTCATAATGATAGTTTCCAGTTTAACTCTATGACCTTTTGATAGGGTTCCTGGTTTAACATCCTGTCACTGACTCTGCTGATGCTGCTGAAAGTAAATGCATCTGAGAGGGATAAAGCTACTCACCTTGGGAGGCTTCCTAGAAGAAACCACATCTTTGTGCCACAAGTAGCAATCTGGAAAAATTTAATGATCACCTTTGCATTGTTTCACTGCTGAGAGCAAGGATGGAGACTTGAGCCACAGGAATCTTGCCTCTGGCAGGGCTGACAGTTGGCTGTCACTGGCTAAGTCAAGCCAACCAGGGGTCTCTGCTATAAAAAGGATACAGTGACACTCAAGTCCCTCCAACAGATGAAGTCAGAATTCCTGAGACTTAAAAAAATAAAAAAGCCTTTTGCAGATTTTGAGCCCAGTTCCCTGTTTGTGGAAGACACTGTCTACACGTGTGTTGATCTGATATTGAGCTTGACACAAGGGGCTTTAGAATGCAAAAGGAGTCGGGTTTACTTACCATAAGCCAGTTTCATTCTGAAATTCTCAGATGTTTCCTGTTCCTGGTTTTTAACTTTTACTTGTATTTGTTAACTGCTGATGTTCAGCAGGTAAGAAATCTCTGTCTCTCTTTCTCTCCCTCTGTTTCTGCCTCTGCCTCTCTTAAGTGGAAAAAAAAGCTATAATGATATATAGTATTTTCACAAGTTCTTTTTCAGCTGCAGTAAATTCTCTTTAATCAGTAGCTGGGGAATGACGTTCTGGTTGATTTAATATTCTGGTCAGTAATGAATGCACATGCCATCTGTGAATGGCCAATTTGAGAGAATTTAAATTAATAAAACATATCTGGTCCCAAGTCTGGACTGAGCACAAATTAACCTTTGATGATTCCAAAGGTTTACCAGGATCTCTGAGTGGTATGCAATAAGAGCATCTTTCACCTTCACACATTAAATGTTTCAGGACGTTTATCTCATTGAATTGTAATAGGAACCCATAAAGAAAGGGTTCAAGAAGGACTTCCCCAAGGTTTCAGAGTAGCAAGAGGATTAAAGTCAGATAGCATGATGCCAAGACCTGCTCAGAAGTCACTCACACACCTTGTTGCACTCCTGAGGGGATAGTTTTGATTAATAACAGGAATGCAGAGCTGGGGTGAAGGCACCCTTGCCTTGCCCCCACTGCCCTGGCACGGACCCAGGAGGAAGATGACCCTCCTTCTGCTTTTTCAGCAGGTGAAGATGCCCGTCACATCCTCCTCGCATCTCTTCTACCTGGCCCTGTGCTTGCTCGCCTTCACCAGCTCTGCCACGGCGGGACCCGAGACCCTCTGCGGGGCTGAGTTGGTGGACGCTCTCCAGTTCGTGTGCGGAGACAGGGGCTTTTATTTCAGTAAGTAGCCTCCCCCTCGCTGCTCTGTGGGTTTGCAACCGTGGGGAGTGTGCAAAGAACTGAATAACTGCCTGTGGCTGGCAGCCGTCCTCGGCCTCCGAGATTCCTCACCTTAATGCGAGCCTAGTGTTTCGGCGGGGCCGTGGCACGTTCTGCAGATTTTGGATGGAATTTTCCTCCTTAGCAGTTTGTCTTTTAACTACTCCCTGCTAGGCTTTCCTGTAACTATTCTTCTCTGCCCTCACTATTCCATTCCTTCCAAGGAAAAGACAGGACAAGATGGCCCTGGGGGACTGAGGTTTTGGTTTTCCAGATCTGTGGGTGCACGTAATGACATATGTGAACATGTAGGGATGTTTTAAGTGCTAGGTCACTTGGAGGAAACTAGAAAGGTGGACTTGACAAAGGGGCACATCCCAGGTGTCTCCATGTGATATGAAATCACCCAAACAGGCAGAAGGTGAACATCGCTGAAAGGCACATTTGCAAAGACACAGGCTCTCGCTCAATGCAAACTGAAACGCTGAGTTCATTTGCCCTCGGTTCACACTGACCTTGAGTCTTCGCTGTTGCCTTCCTTTGATGTCACCCTTCTCTGGGGCTCTCCAGTGATGCCTCCATCTGGAAAAGGGTTTCTGACAAGTGTAAGGTCACTTATTCCAGAAGTAGGTCTCAGGTGATTAAAAAGTCAACAGTCAATAAAAAGTAGACAGCCGAGTCCACGCTTGCAGATAAATAATAAACACAAACGGGAGTCCCTGCTGCCTGAGGGAATGGATCACTTAGAGAACACACCTCAGAGGCATCTGGCTCGTCTGTGTTACAGGACACTGAGTGATGGAAAGCCATATGCTGGTTCTGTTTAATTCTTTGCAAATTTAGAGAGTTTCAGGAAACTGACACGCAGGTCTTCAGGACCGTGAATCATTCTTAGAGGTTCATGTGGCTTAAGTGTAGACAGCTTACCTCAGTTACCCACTAGGCTTTGAATAGCTCCTGTGATGATTCACACACTTCCAGCCTCTCTCCTCTTCCCAGGAAGGTGTGTGTGTGAGAGAGAGACTGGAAGGAGTGGTCTGTGAGTGTAGCACTCTGGGATGGGTAGGGAGAATGGGAAGGAAGAGGCTGATAGGCATGTTGATGGTCTGTACTCATTGTAGATTTGGTGACAAATAGCTTTTCAACAACTAGTGACAGAGAGTGAGAAGTGCTTTCTACTCTTTGAATGGGCAAATTCCCACCCTCTGTTTCCAGCCAATGCTTTGAGTGAGTTCATTTATTTTTCTGGCAATAGAGCAATTCTGTCCCATTCCCTGTTTCTGTGCAGACGAATGAGTTCATTTGGTGAGTGCTTTTCGAATAGCAGACCGGTTTTACCTTCAGAGTATCTGGCAGAAGGCAAATGTGTCACATCGACATCACCCGGCGATGGCTTGTCACTACTCTTTACTTTGCTACTACTGAGCCACATTTTAAAAAATGGATAAGTGGGTCTCAGTTATTATGCCCAAGAGGATTATTTTTTTGCTTTGATAATCCATTTGTGCCATTTCTTTTTATCCAGTTCACTAGGTGATGACCGAGTCCCCAAGTGTCTTGGGTTATGTGCCAGGTTGAATTGCCACGTTTAATGTGACATGCTCCAGGATTTCCATGCACAGTGCATGAAAACTGGATCTTTCTATGACTGTGATGCTTACAATTAAATGACAAAAAATGAGAAAGAAAAAAAATAATTTGATCCCAAGTTACTCTTTGATACTTACATATGTTCACACAAAGAATTAAGGGTGTTGGACAACTATGATGGAAACTGATTTCAACTCACTGGAAGGCATTCTATTATTCAAATGATCAAATTTTACAAATGTGTTTTAATTCTCTCTTAATTTGAAAGGGGAAGGTTCTACATGGCAACTCTTAATGTATAGAATATAACTTTGGATAGAAAGTGGCTTTATAAATTGTGTTTCATTATTGAGCATCTAAGTTTCATAAGTTCTGGTTTATAGAACTCTGTGGCAATGTAAATTATTTGTCTGACATAAACTTTCATGCACAAAAGTATTCTTGTTAATTTTCTAGTCAACTGGACTAGCCTTTTTGCCCAAGAGAAGTTAACACCTTTAAATTGTTTAATTCAGAACATTGATGGAAACTCTGCTATGTGTAAGACACTGTACAAGGCATGAGTGAGATACCTGGAAATGAATGAGAGATTAACTTTGCTTTCAAGGAACTCACAGTCTAGTTAGGTGGTTAAAAGAAAAAGTATTATCAAGTATCATAGAGGAAAATAATCATGGAGGAAAAATGCAATCCTTTATGCTTTTTCTAAATACTTTTCCCATTTTTAAAATCAGCTGACAGAGATCTACCCTCTCAATGGGCTCCTTGATACCAAAGGCCAGATTGTTTACCACTGAATCCCAGTATCTAGCTCAATGCCTGGCTGATAGAGCTGCAGCTCAAGTTTGATTATTGAACTGGCAGGACTGAATTGAATTGAATCCCATTGAACGTAATGGCATGACTTGTTTGAGATCTTAGCCTTTAGAATCATCAAGAATTAGGTTTGTCAGGTACTCTGGACAATTCTTCTTGCCTCATATTTACCCAGCTATTTGATGAAACTTTATCTTTTTTCAACTGAATACAATGTATACCAACAATGACTTAGAGGCAGCATTTAGATCCTCCCTAAGCTACATTGATGGTCCGTTTCACGTCTGAGCCAATTATTCTTAAAGGCATTAACTGTTGTCAACAAATTTTATTGAGTTTCCTTTTTGTCCCTTGAGATTTACTGTGTGTGAAGAAGTCAGCTCTAAGCATTTACAGCCTTTGAAATACTTTTTAGAGGAAAGCAGTCTTCCCTACCTCTATCCCCTGTCAATTGACTCTTATTATTGTTTTTACACTTTTCAAAGTTTTATTGTGGCTGCCTTCTTCATTTTAAGCTGCTTCAAATCCATTTTGAACGTATGTATTTTTTTAACTGTGGAAGCGGGTTTCTGATCTTAGTTTGAAATGAAAACATCTAAAAAAATGTTACCTCCATATCTATCTTTTCTACTGGGCCAGAATATTTAGCAAGGGGAATTTTTAACCCTATTAAGAGACAAAACTATCCTGAATAATTTTTATTTTTTTGGTAACACTTAATTTTGTATTGATCAACTCAATGTTCTAAACGAGCTCCTATTTCTCTACAAACCTAAGTTCCACTAGAGCACAGAGCATGCCACCTTCTCGATTATCTGTTTTGTGACCATCTTCCCAGCATAAGTGCAAAAGTTCCTCTACAATTAACACAGCTTCACCACACATTACATGCAATAAAAGTTGCAAAGAAGAGCTAAGTACTGATTCTTCCCTATGTATCATACTAAGAGAGCATGTCAACCAGTCTCATACTTTCATTGTCTTTGGAGAAAAATGGTGGCCTAATGGAGTTGGCACATTGGGAAAGAGCTAGCTATTATCTTTCCAGATTGATGGAGGAGCCTCACAGAGAGCAGTTTGTCACAACCTTGCTGTGGCATGGAACAGAACAAGAGGAAAAGAGCTTCAAGTGAAATAGGAGAAGTTCAGCTTGCTATAGATACTATTTTTGACAGTCATGGTGATTAACCTTTTTAACGTGTGCTTTAGAGGCTTGTGGAATTTCTCTCCTTGAAGATACTTTTAAAATTGACAGACAACCAACCACCTTGAATGGTTTCAATTAAGAGCAACCAAAGAAAGCGAGTTTCTGGGGTCCTTTTTAGTTTTAAGAGTCTATAAACAGTCCCTTAAATAAACTGTATATGCTTTATCTCTGCGGTCTGGGAAAAAGGAGAAGTAAATCAATTAGAAAGGAAAGTTGGATACCCTTTTGGTTAGTCCAGATTTATAGCTTTTATAAAATATACTTCCAATGCATACTTATTAAGAACAGGTCTGAATAAATGAATGGCATTCTTCATGTGTTAAAACATACTGTTTTATAAAGAGTTTAAGTAAAACTTTGCAATGAATTTCATTGTTATTGATTGCAACAACCTTCCTAGATTGAGGTTATTATTATTAACTCAAGCTTCTTTCATTTGAAATATAGTGCTCAGAAAACTGCTCCCAGACCTGTCATTCATTAGCTGTATGACTTTGGCAGGCATTTAAACTTCCTGGGCCAAAATGTCCTTGTCTATAAAACAAGGGGATTTTGTTCAAGTAAATGACCTCTTCTAACTTTTAACAGACTCATAGTCTAGGTTGTAATTAACAAGGATTTGGTACTATTCAAGAAAGGAGAATCTTGGATTTAAATAGTGACCAAAGAACGTTTTAGACTCCTTTATCTTCTTCACATAGTTTCTGTTCATCCCCAGATAGGGGACCCCACCTACTTAAAGCAAGAGAAGCCAGCGCCTTTGTTTTAGTTTGTTTTAAGCTGAGTTCCAACCCCTCAGGGATGGAATAGAAGCTCAGACATGACCAAATACATGCAAGTTATCTGGCCAAAGGAGCACACACCTCATGAAAACAGATGGCCATTGTTGTTTGCTAGGAAGGACTCACTGACAGTTCTCATCTTTACATTTTTCCAGTCTCCTGAAAGTGAGGCCAGTTAAGTAGGTCAGTTTTTAGCTGCTCTTTATAAATTAGAGGGCAGATTGAATCTGTAGTCTTCTAAACCTTGACTAAAAGCCTTTTCCCAGGCTATGGAGACTGCCTATCCCATTAAAGAGAGTACAGCACTGGGGACATCCAAAGACACACTCAGCCACCATGAGCGTTGCTTTGAGTGGGGCTGGATTTGAGCTACACCGTTTGCATTCCTTGGCTTGGCAACCCTTAGACCTCCAGCTATGCATTTGTGTGACAGCTGGTCAAAGTTAGAGGTACAGTGACTGGCTGTTACTTTCTCTTTGAAGCTAATTGGAACATGTGGGATTTGACCTTGGCCCTGGCCTCATTAGCACCACTAAGCTAACAGGCCACAGAGATGCTTAAAGAGCAACAGTGAGTTTTTATATTGACCTTCACTAGTGGCTACTACTCTTTAAATATGCCCAAGAGGACTAGTCTGGGCAACCAAGGGACTTCTAAGAAATTGATGATTTCTGTGCAAATTTAGAAAATATTGCAATATTGCAAATGCAATAATTTACGTTTTTCTGATATGGTCAAGTGCTTCAAGACCATCTTCTCCCTGATGAACAGTTACAAGAAGCAAGAGAGGGAAGGAGTCAAGGCCAAGTGTGGTCTCTACTGCCAAGAATCCAGGATGTGAATTCTAGCTCTGTGACTTACTTGGTGGGTGGCATCGAGCAAGTCACTTAACCTCTTTGTTCTTTAATTTCCTCATCCCCAAAACAAGGACTACCTCACAGAACTGGTTAACCTATTAGAACATATTAAATTAGAATACTGCCTGGCATGGTAAGCATCATAAACACATTAACAATTATACTTATTTATTCTCTTCTGGGATCAATCACGGAGTCTACTGCAAAGGTCTGGGCAGCCTAATTCATTACACACTCATTTCCCTCAATGTGTGCTAAGTTGCTTCAGTCATGTCCAACTCTGCAATCCTGTAGACTGTAGCCTGCCAGACTCCTCTGTCCATGGGATTCTCCAGAAAAGAATACTAGAGTGCATTGTCATTTCCTCCGCCAGAGGATCTTCCCAACCCAGGGATCAAACCCAGGTCTCCTGCATTGCAGGCAGATTCTTCACCATCTGAGCCATCAGGGAAACCTATTTCTCTCTATAGGGGCAGCTGATAAAACCTGTTGCTAATGGGAACACTTACAGTAGTATCAGTAGCACAAAGGATGTCTTATGCTTGACTAGCATTTTCATTTTTTCAAAATCCAATTGTAGCAACTCTCTCACTATGTCTTTACCCCAGTCTTAAAAGGTAAAAATCATTGCTTTAATGGACAAGTGAGAAATGTGAGACCCAGAGAGTTTGTGATTTACCTTACTGGATGGATCCAGAATCAAAGTCAAGGTCTCTTGTGTCCAAGAAGCACGTCCATCTGCCCATTCACATCGTTTAAAGGTCCAAAGTGTTGCAGTGTAGAGACATGCTTCCAAAAGGAGAGATGGTAAAGGAGGAGTGGCCATAAGGCAGCATATGGGAGTGGGCCAGGCAGGACGTGTCTTCCCCAACTTGACCATGAAAGGAGTTGCGGAAGGTTTGGCTGGGAGGCTCCCACCAGGGTAGGTGCCTCTCAACCTGCTGCTTGAAGACCATCAGTATTGGGAGGTCTCAGATGTTCATGGCTGGGAGGCTCATATCTCCATTTTGGATCCAGAAGAGTGTTGGTGTTTTCCAGACCACTGCGTCTCTGTATACTTAGTCCAGACATCATGGACCATGCCAGTATTTCTCAAGGCCTCTGTAAAGAGTCAACCTCAAGCCTCTAGGTGATTTTCTTCTGATTTCAGAGCCTACACCAAAGAATCAAACACTCTGTTAACAGGCAGGCAATTTCTCCCAAGGAGATTGCTCATTGTTCTTCATGATGGGCTACGAAGCCTTTGCCCTTTTATGCAGCCAGAGTCTTTGACAACCATGGTGGCAAAAAATCATTCCTGTACTGAGCTGCTGCCCTGGCAGAGTTCCATCCTACACCTCTCCATGGAACATCAGCAAGCTCTTACATCACAAAGAATTACTTTTGGTTGCCTGGAAAGTTCAAGTCCCCAGGCCTTATTAGCTGTTAGACTAAGGAGATGACAACAGAACATTTCACTTGTCTTTATCTATACATGAGATCATGTTTAAAACATAGCAAAGAGCTGTTATTTGACGTGTGATTCTTTAAGTGCAGTAAGTTGTATGCCTATTTAATGCATTGTTTAGTCTCACATTGGCTAAAGCCCCTTAAAGAAGCACTTGGCAAGCTCTGGCTTTTCATTCTTGGCATAGCTGCCCCTCTTACTTTTTCACTGAACCTTAAATACCAAGAAAAACCCTTCAGTTACTTTACATCTGGCATATTACTTTATGCGATTGCCCAGAACTTTAGCACATGGCCCTCTGCATTTGTCCGAAGGTAATTAATGGCTTTGCAATATTTGATCAGCAGCAGTGTGGACACAAAAAGAAGTTGTGCAATCAGCAGAGACCACACAGTCTTTTAAATGAAAACCTTTTTTGCATTAAATGCTCAGGCGTTGTGCAGGGATAAGGGTTTCCATGCCAAAACAGAGAGAGAGAGAGAATGGGCATGCTGAAGTCCCTGGGAAGATACCCAAGAACCTGATTCTTGATTAAGTATATATCTCTGTAATAAAACTACCTAATTGTTCACAGAAAGTAAAATTGAAGATTGCTATAAGCTTGGAAGCCCTTGAAAAACAATCTAGTCAAACATGAGAAGTTAAACTCAGAGAGAAGGGACAAGTCTAAGGTGATGCCCCTGCTAATTAGTGCAGATGTAAGAAGGAGGAGATACTCTTGATTCTGTTTCCTGATTTCATGCTGTGTTCCACCTTTATCTGTGATGGACCATGCTTATGTCTAAGTCACTCAGTAAATTTCAAATGACCAGGAGATGCCTTCAATCAGTCTCATCCAAATGAACATAGATCTTGGTGATGCTCTCGTTCCAATAAATTTCCTGAGATTGAAGTTAGAGTTCAGAGAGTGAGAGACTGTCACTCCCTTGCTGTAGAAATTTGTACAAACCAAAGGTATTCCCTGCCTTTTTCCTATACCATGCACTCAACCTTTCAATGTGCCTGGGGAATTCCAAACCCACTTCAGGCCATAATTTGGAGTTTTATTATATATTATATTATTCTGACTCTTTGGTCACTCTCTCCAATGTCAACTTGGGTAGAACTGCTTTGGAATGACTTAGCAAAGCTGTGCCCCTGGAAAATCTGAAACAGCCTGACGAGTCATTGGATCAGCTTCTTTTCTGGAGATTTCTCTGACAGCCCTAAGCCAAAAGAAATTTGCACCTGATTTTTTTGCACATTTCCAAGCAAATACTCTATGAAATCTCTTAAGATTTTTCTTCTTTCACCTGTGGTCTTTCTGAGGTACTAGAAAGGCTGTTGGAAGGATCTTTTAAGTTTTCAGAATGGGTTAGTCATAGAGTCAATTCTGTGAGTCAATTCTGTGAGAAGATGGTCCTACCTCTGTGCCATTTACCCTGATGAAATGGGTCTTTCATCAGAGGCAAGTGATGAAGAAAGTCTGTGCTGAGCCAACCTACATGCAACCAGCTCCTGATAATCTATGAAACTGGGGAAAGGAGCACCAAGGGTGGGAATTCTGGATTCAGCTGACTTGCGGACACTATATCATTTCAGCCTCCTCACTCCTCTTCCCTTCCTGCCTCCAGCCCCAGCCCTTTTGTAAGACCAAGTGGCATGTCTTGAAATTCTACTTTATTCTCCCGCTCCCTACTCACCTCCCCCAGCAATGCCATCAGCACCGGGATTTCTCAACCTCAGCACTATTGACATTTTAGGCCAGATAGTTTTTTGCTGGTGGAGAGGGACTGTCCTGTGCATTGTAAAATGTTTAGCGCCATATCTGACTGACTTCTACCTTCTAGATGCCAGAAGCCCCATCCTCCAAGTTGTGATAATCAAAAATGTGTCCAGGTGTTGTCAAAATCCCCTGGGGAGGGGGGTGGTGCAAAATTACACCTTGTTGAGGACTATTGGACTAGAGCTGGCTCCAGAAGAAAAGCAACTGGAGAGATGGGAAAGCCGTGAGTACAAGAGACACACAAACTAATTATCAGTCACTGGTTAATGGGGTCTATGGTTCATTGCCCAGAGTAAAGAAATGAGAAGAATTACTGGAGTTCTGAAAGCTTCTTTCTGAGAATAAAGCTCTCTTCCTATAAGCTACCAAAAAAAAAGGTATTTACAAGCCCTCCTTTTCGTCTGATAGCTCGGGAACTCATTTATTTTAGTAACAGCAGTATGGGAAGGCAGAAGTGAGCAAGATTGTCTGCTTAGAAGTTTGAGTGTGACCCCTTGGAGTAAATGAAATAAAAAAGTGGTTTTTCCTTGACTTCAGTATTTGTAGCTGTTCCCTTCTTGGTCAAAGGCTTTCAATTCAGAGTGAAAGGCTGGCTCATTTTCCCTGCTGGTGTCTTTCCTATTTGAGTGTCATTTAGTCATTTTATTATCTATAAACAGCCCCACCAGAAAGCAGAAACAAATCAATAAAGTATTACTTTGGAAATCAGAGGTTTCACATTTGAGGCTCACCCAGCCCCCTTACTTAACAGCTGTATGCTCTTGGAGAAGCCACTTAATTTCCTTGGGTCTTATATTCCTCGCTTTTAAAATAAGAGTAAAAATACTATACCACGGAGCTCTTTTAGGGCACAACTGTAGAGGGGCTTTGGAAACTGAAAGAGAATCCAAATATGTCACTATTAGTGGACTGAATTGAATAGTGGTTTGACAGCCTTTAGTGGCTTTGAACCATTAGTTCAATGGTTCTGCAATAATTACAGTCTAGAAAAGTTAATTTGGTGGTGTATCTTCTCAACCTAATTAATTAAAAATAAAAGCATGCTGGTACCTTCTAGTCACCTATCACTTTGAATTTAGACCACCCAAAAGTCTATTAATGGATCTTCAGAATACTTACTCAGTATTACTGTTTATATCCTTATTGGAGAAAGTATTTATAAAAAAGGTGGGGGGGACCTATCACTTTACCACACTCCAGATAGTGGTTAGGTAGTCACTGAGGTACCACACGTAAGCAAAAAGATTTCCATTCTCCCAAGTCAGCTACTGGTGATTTTTGCTTACCCTCAAAAAAGCAACACTCAGCAGAGGGAATATACTCAGTAATCAGAAAAGTATCTTTGTGCTCTCAGTATCTTTGTCCACCTCAACTGCTTCCTTATCACGGTCTGACTTAGAAGAATTGAATTTTTTGTTTGAGCATGGCTTTGGTGAAATAAAAATTCTGAGTCTGATCACCATATGGACCTGTGAACATGTGATTCTTCTAGCCCAGAAGCTTCACATACAACCACTCCTAGAGACACAATGTTTGATGTAGAAAACCACGGTCAAATACTGGTTACTGCTGCCATGAATTCTCATCCTCTCTCTTTTGAGTGCTTTCAAGAAAAAAAACAGAGACTAAGTTTTAATAGTTCTTTATGTCCTCTGCAGCATGCAGGACACTTAATAAAACTCCTGGACTTGATGTTTAAAAAGGCATTCCAAAAGCTGTTTCCTTCTACCGGCCCCCAGGGCTTTATGCCCCATGACTTTGCCTTTGCTACTGCCGCCATTGTGAATCTGAGGTTGAAGGTGTAGAAGGAAAAAGCTCCCTGAGGTGTCACCCTGTGGGACTCCTTAACTGTGGCCCCAGTAAAACTTCTAGAATAACAGTAAGCCAGTTCTAGTCAACAGGGAATTTTCAAGAGCTATCATAGGATTCCGCACAAATAGGTTTCACCTATGAGAATGGTTTTGAGAACAGAACCTCCATTCAATTTCTCTTCCTTACTTCAACTGAGGCAGCATAGTAAAAGGAGAAGTGGCAGGCAGGAAAGATATGTAACAAATGATATATTCCTGGCAAATAAATCCCAAGGTAGGTATAACAACAAGAACACCAACCTTCAGAGAGCACCAATGCTTTCTCCTTACCAAAGTATAACTGAAGAACTGGAGAGCTGGAAAGAACCATATAGAGCAATCTGGTTCAGTGTTCCCGCTTCCCGGATGAGGGAAACAAAAATCCAGAAAAAACACGATGTGCATGAGGTCACAAGGCATGCTGATGGGAAAGCCAGGACTGTAATTCAGT
Organism: Muntiacus reevesi; assembly: GCF_963930625.1. Classification (NCBI taxonomy): domain Eukaryota; kingdom Metazoa; phylum Chordata; class Mammalia; order Artiodactyla; family Cervidae; genus Muntiacus; species Muntiacus reevesi. Next base: position 12,260,384 of record NC_089249.1, on the reverse strand, counting down.
CACCTCACTCTTCTGTTTAGGGCTCTTTGCAGAGCTGGATGTTTTAAACTTAACCTTGGCAAACCCATGTGAAGGTAGTTCTAGTAACCCCAGTTCATAAGCTCAAAGTGAACAGCTATGTCATATTCTTCTGCTGTCATGCATTGGAACACTCTTTGAAAAGTTAAGCCCTTAACCACTCATAAGAACTTTTCCCCAATTTCTATCACCCATTTGGATAATATTACTAAGTCTTTTTATCCCAAATCTGATCAATCTGACTGTAGGACTATGGATCTCCATAGACTCTAGCAGTTTGATGCTTTGCAGGCTTATAACAAACAAAAAGGGAAAGAACTAATTTCCATTTTAGAGGCCATTTTAAAGTGACATTAGCAAGTTGATTGGTTGATGCATTTTGTATTGCTTGTTAACCCAGAAGCTACCCAAAACAAAAGGTGTTCTTGATGCATTATTTCTGTCTCTAAACATTCCTGACTTGCTAGTCTTCCATGAAGGCCTTCCATGAAGAAGCTTAAATTTTCCTACGTATTTTGAGTTTTATGTTTCTTTCCATTAAAGTTTCCAGCCGTTCATAGACATATTTAGTTTGGCAGAAGGTAGTGGTGACTCATGGAATGAAGAAATTTGAAAGCAAAGCTACTGAAATGGATCTAATTTCTTTTTTGGGGTAATTTGGGAGCGAGCAATTGATAATTTGTCTAATTTTTCCTGGTTTCATCAGCTGCCATACTGCCAAATATTTGTTCCATATGGATGCTTTGTTATTCCTGAAACATGTAACAAATTTCAGCTGCAACTATATCTAATATGGTCAAAGGGTAAGACTATTGTTGGCTCATTTTCTCATTGTTTTTGGCTGGACACCCTCAATCAATGGCTATTGAGTGAAAAAGCAGGATCATATTGAAACCATTTTCAGCATGTTCCTTCCTATGGATCCAACCATTTCACTCTGAGTTTGTCAAGCACAGCAAATGTTCTCTATTAAAGGGATGGTTATGTTTTAGGCATAGATGCCACTGCCAGCTAATTTCATTCACCTTGTAATTCTACTCTTTCCATTTGGTATAGAAACGTTTTTGGCTCTTCAAAGTGTCCTTCTCTGATTCTTGCCTCTCACTATAGAACAGATATTTGGGGATAAATTTTGAGAAGATCTATGACCTATTCCCACTGTAGGCATTATTTCAGGGTTACTTTAAGAGAGACATCCTGAGGGCCCTGAAACATATGAATCATAAGACTTGTAAAAGTATTAGTGCCACAAATCTGGCTGACATTTCTGTAGATTACCAGTACTTTGCATGCAATTATGGAGATCTCCCTTACCAAAGAAATCAGACAAAGATTCAGTAACATTGCTCTCAACCACCATCAAATGTAGGCTCAAGATACATAAGGGCTTATTTCTGGCTGGTTCTGAAGTAGGCACTGGTCACTTAGTGTCTTAAAGTCATTCCATGGGTAATTGGTCTCAATCAATAAAAATGATTTCAGTGCTCCCCTGCAAAAATAGCTAAAATAACAAACAAAACAGTCTATTTCTTAGAAGAAGCCAGACTTCACTGAAGGCCAGGGAAAGTGTTTTGTGACAAGAAATAATCTCTTACTAATGATGGGAAAATTGGGTTTAATTAACAAATGTTACAGTGTCACATAGTAAAACTACAGGTTAGTGTAGATGGATCTAGAGCGTGCTGCTCAGAGCCAACTGAGAGCTTCTTAGAAATTCAGAACCAGGGGCCCTATTCTCAGCTAATTAAAAGAAAACCTGCATTTTAGCAGATACCCAGGAGATTTTATGCATGTGAGGGTTTAAGGAGCCCTGGTCTACCGAATCACAGGAAATAGCAGATACCTGCTGACTGATATATATCTGTCTTTCTCATCTAAGAGAGAGAACACAAAATATTCAGATCTGGACTTTCACTAAGGAGTTGAAAAATGGTGTTGGGGCCAAACTTGCTTGTGATGGTTAACAATGTATACGCTGATTCAACAGTATCAAGTCCTAATCCTCTGAAGTTGGTGGAGCCTTTCCTCAGAGGAAATATAGAACTGCTCCACGCATAACCCCATGGCCTGACCTTCTGTGAACTGGAAATTGGAACTCCTAATTGCTGTGGCTGCAGTTTCCAAACCCATCACTGGGGCCAGGAACTCAGATCCAGGCCTTAAGATCTTGCCAGTTTCTTTTTCAATAGTTACATTTTTAAGAACAGCCAAGCAAGAGTCCTTTAAAAAAATATTTCTAATTGCATTGAGGGGAGAAATGTGTTTTACTCATATCATATTCCTGCCTTTGTCATCCTCAGCCAGGTTCTAGAATTATTTCTTCTAACTCCAAGTTGATTAGTTCCATTAGGACTCCCATTGGGATGTAAGAGAAATAGTTTTAAACTAAGAAAAAATGGGTTTCTGTCACTTACTGAGAGGTGAGGGGTAAACTTTACATCTGCTTTTCAGAGGGACAGCTGGTTCCCCAGTTGATAGCCTTCACTAGACCCATTCTGGAGCTGGGCTGTTTCCCCAGGAGGAGCCCGTAAGTGAAGGTCTGGTTATTTGAAAGACATGGCTTCCTCAGAAAGACATGATGCCTCAGCTGGATAGGTGGAAGTGAGAGAAGGCCAGTTGTAACTTCTCTTCCTTGAATGACACTAAAAGAGAGGGAGGATTTGCACTGAGGAGTCAGGGAATCTTGGATTTCCTCAGAGCTCTTCCATGAAATAGCTTGATAAATTTGGTGATTAGTCCCATGGGTCTTCATGTTTCCACTGGAACAATGGTATTAGGATGAACCAAGACAGTCTGCTTCTGAAATGGGATTACTGGGGTCTCTTTTCACAATTTTCCAGGGGTGGGGGAGGGGAATAAGCCATGGATAGAATGTTCATATTTTTTCACGAACATTTTTCTTAAAATGTTAAGTACCTGCCACGCCTTCACTGCATTCAACGCTAGGATAAGGTGGCATTGGACTTAGTTCACACATGTATATTGAATTCATTTAGACTTAAACCCACAGCATTTTAACACAACAATATCCCTGACTCTTTGGCACTCTACCCATTGAAGGAATGCTAACAAGATAATTTCTAAGACCTTTCCAGAACTGACATTTATTGTTATTTTGTGGAAATCTGTAAAAATTTTTAAGGGATCTAACTGGATGTGGATCATGTATGTTGCTTTGTTAGCATTCTTCTTTCATTGCTATTGTTCAGTACTTTAGTAAAATGTATGGACATAAAATTATAGCACGAACTAATCAATTTCATTATAGCGTTATTGGCTAGTCATGTGCTCGTCCTAAGCAATACCCAAGGAATGATGTAGCCATGCCTTCAAAGAGGTTTCATAATAGCAAATAAGGACTCATTATATATATCAAGTAAAAAATATGTACTGGCCTCCATTTATAATCACATCCCTCAATGTGGTTCTCCAAAGACTTGCATGATAATAGTTTTGCTATCATATTCATTGTGCTATCAAATTGGCATCACAATGGATTTTTTCTGGACTTGGACCTTCATGCATTTTCTCATTCTAATCTCTCATTATTATGGCATCATAACTGGGTCCCTGCAGAATTTCATTGAACTTATTATGAGATACTTAATATCATGTGAACTCCAGATTAAACTGCACAGGAAATCAGCATTGTAAAAGGATCTTAAATAAAGTCCTAGTAAGCAATTTAAAAAATTATATCAATCAGACAACCCCAAGCTTGACTCAGACAGGAATAATTCTCCCCTATTTTATTCCAGTTCACATGACTCATTGAGTGCCTTCTAGTTAGCAAAACATGAAATGATGAAAGGAATGAGTAAGCATTGCTCCTACCCTCATAGAGTTAATACTCTAGATCAGATGTCCCCAAATGGTCCCAGACCCTACTCCCACCCCACCTGAACCTAGTCAACAAACACAGTCTCTTTGATCTACTTGATAAGTTTTTCAAATTTTGAAAATCAGGAGATTTTAAATAGAGACGAAGATTAACAGCTTCCCTTGAAAAACTGGGTGATCTGACGTTGCTGGCTGGTGCTCCTGAGTGGCAGCTATAGGCTAGAGCTTTCTAAGTGGAGCATGTACCCCCCCCCCAGCTGATCACAGTACTTAGGGCAGGGATCCCCAACCTCTGAGATCTAATGCCTGATGATATAGGGTGGAGCTGATATAATAATAGAAATAAAGTGCACAATAAAGGTGATACACTTGAATCATCTTGAAACCATCCCCACCCCCTGGTCCATGGAAAAATGGTCTTCCAGGAAACCAGTCTCTGGTGCCAAAAGGGTTGGGGACCACTGCCTTACAAGCTTGATTTATTCATCTATGTACCCTTATGGCCTCAGCATACATCAATCCATGACCCTCATGTTCCAGATATGCAAGACTTCTTTGGATACCAATCATATATCCTTTTTTTTTTACTCAATTCAACACTCAATTCTTGCCTGTGTACTGTCACCCAGGCACCAGGATAGCCACTGCCAATGCATATGAATAAGATACACATTTTATTTTTAACAAAGTCTGAAGCTCTCCTCAAACATAGCAAGAGTACAGTTCAGGTAGCATTGAAAAGACAAGAAAATCCCGCTGGTGAAGAAAGAAACCTAAATCTGAAAAACTGGACATTCAATAATTTAGAGATCATCAAAGAGATACTTCTTCAAGAGCAAGTGGAGTTTTTGGCCAGTGACCTTGTAAAGCAGGAAAGGCCAGGTTCCCAGCCAGAGCGATGGACAAGTTGCACAATCACTCGGAGTGTTTAGGACAGTGCAGACCATCAAACCCAACTCTTCAGACAAAGAGAGTTGTAGCATTGTAGTTTGTTTTGCACCAAGATCCAGAACAGCTGTTACCAATTCGCTGGAAGATTACACATGTGTGCCTCCCTCCATTCCCATCACTGTTGAGGTCCCCCTCATCACTCACCAAAACTATTGCAACAACTTCCTCAGTGATGGCTCTGTGTCCAGCAGTGCTTGACACCAGCCATCCCACCCATGAGATTAATCTTCCTAAAGCACAGTCCTAATCACTTTATCCCTCTTCTAAACAATTTCCAGTGACCATTCATGGCTAAGTAAATTGAATCCAAACTCCCCAGCTTGATGGTAACGCATTTGATACAAGGCCTCTATCTAACTTCCCAAATGTATTTTTGTTTGTAATGTTTTGTTTCTAATGTCTAACTAGTGTTTCCCTAAGCAGTGTTCACAAACTGGCAGTCTGTAAGTGATATCCAGTCTTCAAAAGTATTTTGTTTGGCAAATACAGTGTTTTCATGAAACTGAATTATCTGTCAATATTTACTAGAGGGCTCTTTCCTCTAGATTGGCACATATTTTCTGCTTTACCAAAATCCTCACCATGCTCTATTACCTTATTCTGGTCCACTTCACTCCTGTATGTGACTTGCATGGCTCTGATAGACATCTGAGTTAACATATGCCCCCTAGATATTCCAATATCCGACCTAGATGACTTACTACCACACATTTTATTTTCCTGAGTTTTCCTTCTGTTCCTCTCTTAAATGTCACCTCCTCTGTAAAATTTTCTACCAGATGTTAACTCTATTTCCTCTGAATAGCAATAATATTCCTCTAACAAGACATAATCTATCCTATATTGTGTGTGTGTGTTTTTAAATTGGGTATTCATGCTTTATGCCATCTAGTTAACTAAAAGCGCCTCAAAGGTGAAGGCTATTGAGTCCCACCTACTCTCTTGTACACAGACGGTACAGGCTGTGTTTGCGTGGAATTAATTAAGTTATCCATTTTCCTTTGGCCTTTCAAGCCCGTAGTAGTTGTGTGTACCCATAAGAAGGCAGTAACTCAGTTGAGAGGCAGGCATGGCTGAGTTGGAATACTCCTGTGGACTTTTAGGCATTTTCAAGTAGGGAGTGAGAAACGCTGTATCTAAAGGACACTACTGAGGGAATGTAGGTAAACAGAACATGATCCTTTTTGTTGGAAGCTGCTATGATCTTCAAATTAAATCACTATCACGTGTCTCGCAAGGAACTTGAGCAAACCCTTTGTATGCTCATCCTGTGTCAGAATTACCGGAGTCCATCCATTCCTGGGGGCCCGGCTGAAAGAGTGAATTGAGCCAGCGCCAGGTAGAGCACAAATGCCCCAGAAAAAAAAAGCAAAACAGGAAATAGAAAGAGCTCTGCACACTACACACAGAAATGTCTATTTCTAAAGTTACTGCATGCCCAGAAAGGTGCTCTCAGTCCTTCTTGCCTTGGCAGAAGAGCTGTCAACAAGTGAGAAGATTATGATGTCAAAACTCAGTGACTTCAGAAATGGATCCAACCATTTTTATCAAAATGATCAGTTGTAAACTGTGGACTAAAAAATAAGAAAGCCACTCTTCTTAAGTGTAATTTAATTCAGCAGTGTCTTATGGACAACTGTGTACCCAGGATAGTGCTAGAAATCAAGAAAACTGAAACAGGGAAGCCAGTAGAGACAACGAATATTAATGGGCACCTATGAAATTCTCAAAGTATGACATCAAACTAGCCTTAAGGTTGTCTTCAACCTGCGTAAGAATGTAGCACTTACCCATTTGTAGGAGTCATCATCAAACTAATCTGACAGCAATAAAATAAATAATAAATACAAACATGGCATTTTTCCCCCTATTCCTCCAGAACATGGCCAATTTCAAATCATGTCTACAAATGAAGACCAAGGATTTTCATTTTCCTCTCCCTACCTACCATCTTATGAGGTTTTCCACTGATGTTCAAAAGTAAGGTGGAATTTTTCACTTTTATGTACCTTCTCTCTGCCTGGGTTCTTGACTAGGTAGAGGTATGGTTAAGTTATATTGCCAGAGAGAGGCCAGAAATAAGGGCAAACAAAGTGCTTTGACTTTGAGTTGATGGAAAGCTCCTGAAAGAACCCTTCCTTTTGTGGAGTTGCTGAACCAGTCTTTCCAACTGATGTCCAGGGACAACTCAAGGACAGTTCCCTGACAAGGTCAATGCAAATTCTACCTGGAGTCAGGCGTTTCCCCCTCCACCTGATCCTCTGTACCCCCCAGTCCAGATAGGATCTGACACAAAGAACATGGGCATCACTGGTTCCTTTTCTTTCAGCACAAGAAATCCTCAAAACAGAGATTTTTCTGAATTAAACAGAAATCCAACTATGAATGCCTGGGTATACTTGAATAATATTTCTTCTGTTACCGAAGAGATATTAGATATCAGAAGAAGCTCTGAATTTGAGGTGAAGAGAACCTGCAGAGACTTGGCTTTGTTGATTATAACCCGGGTACATTTGGGCAGTTCTCTTGCTTGTAAAATGGGTACAGTCAGCCCTTTCCTGCCTCCCAAAAGGGTTTTTTGTGAGTATCAGTTTAGATAAAACCCATGGAGTCATCACAAAATGCTCAGGGAATCAAGGCCAGCTACAAGCTTCCAGAGATAATTTGAAGAAGTGTTGTTTGAATGACTGTCCTGGTGGCCTGCAATGTGGAAAACCTGGGTTCGATCCCTGGGTCAGGAAGACCCCCTGGAGAAGGAATGGCAACCCACTCCAGTATTCTTGTCTGGAAAATTCCATGGACAGAGAAGCCTGGCGGGCTACAGTCCATGGGGTCGCAAAGAGCTGGACACAGCTGAGCGAAATACCTACCTGATCTAGACTGGAGTACATACTGAGGCTGCACGTGGGTTAGCCAGGATGGCATTCAATTCCTGCATCCTCCTCGAAAGCTGCCTCTGCCGCCGTTCCTTTTTGGGGCATGTGTGCTTTCTGTGGACTGGAACTACAAGGGCAGAGGCAGGAATAGCTGTATTATTGGTCAGTGCTTCTCATAATCCGCCATCCCATGAGTAAGGATAAGAGGTTAATTAAATATATCTCTCGGGCAACAGAAATGATCAAGGCTGTCCCTGGAACACAGTTGCTTCAGAAAGTAGGCTTTTGTTTCAGAGAAAATCTCCCACAGAGAAACATAGAACGCCAAAGAGAACTATAAATAGGACTATCATTTATGTCAATTATAAATAGATTTGCTCCCTTTTGATTAGAAGATTAATGCTAGCTGAAAGTCGGTAGTTGAACAGAAATGAGGGAAAAACTCCTGACAAAATATTATGACATGGTAACAGTTAGATTTGATACCTTTTCCTCCCTGTGGTATTTTCTCTGATTTTCCCTAAATGAAGACACTCTTCTCATTTGAGTTTAGAATTTAGTTGTTAGTCTTTGAAGTACGTTTGTTCATACTTTATCAGCTGCTCAGGATCTCTCCTTACCGTCCCGATTAGAACACACAGGCGCGCACACACACACCTTTTATAAAAAAATGGAAAAATTGACCATCAAAGTTAGGAATTAAAAAGGGCAAAACTCTCCCCTCAGACACCTCTCAAGAAGGTCACCACAATCTATTACCAAAGTTCTCCTTTTCACAAAGGAGACTCTTTACCAAGTTACTGCGTACATGTGGATCCTCAGCTATTAACATACTAGTGAGCATAATGACTAAAGGGACCCTTCTACGAAGGGTCCCAAACCACAGGTTGCAGTTACTGAGCACATGGTCAGATATGCGATCATTTTCTCTCGTTCTGGAGAGAAGAATATGCAGAGGGATCCCAGCTCTGCAGGCCTACTTAGCCAGCTCCTTGTCCTCTGCTTATGTCTATGACTCATCTCTTCCCAGGGCCAGGGAGAGAAATGGCAGCTTCCCATCCAAGCTGTCTGCGAGGTTCATCCTGGGACGAGGGTTTGTGGATGGAGCAGCAGGGTACCTCGGTCCTGTACCAGGCACAATGGAATGCAATAGACTGCGTGTCTCCCGCCTGCTAGGGTGAGGCAACGGAAAAAGTCTTACCTGAGTCCACCCACCTTGCCTCATGCAAGGTCTTAATGCCAGCTACTCCAGACTCAGCATTAAGAAAGGCTGTAGGGAACTCTACTCAATGCTGTGTGGTGACTTAAATGGGAAGGAAATCCAAGAAGCAGGGGATTATGAATAAGCCTGGCTGATTCACTTTGCTGTACGGTAAAAACTAGCACAACATTGTAAGCAGTCATACCCTGATAAAAAGAGAGAAAGAGACAGGCTGTAGGTAGAGATAACTGGGAGGAAAGGGCAGATGTAATAAGCAGGGACCACTTTGGGAGATTCCTCCTCTACTTCAAATGCCCAGTTCTGGTTTCATTGTGGGATATTTTAAAGAGAACTTAGCTTGTCAACTGGAAATTCTTTGCCTGACCCAAGATTCAGGGGGAGATTTCTGGAAAAACACTAATCAGGGATTTTGAAAGCCTGGCTTCCAACACATAAAGACATCTATTGAATATTTTTAAAGATATAAAATTCTTAGAACCGTTGGACAGGTTTCTGTGTGTGACCACGCTCTTCCAAGCGGCATTGCTCAACAGCCCAGATCCCATCAGAAGGCTGACATCATGCAGTTGTGCAACTCCCAGGCATCACAGTGTCACTTTGCTCACGGCACTTGCTGTGCGTTCACCACGGAGAAGCCAAGCGGCTTTAGGTTTTAAGTCAGAAGTTCTGAGTGGGATCATTCCCGTGAAACCTGAGCCCTCGGTTCTTCTAAAAAGTCAAAATACATTTGGATCTTGCAACTCAAGAGTGTCAGAGCCAATCATTTCTTCTTTCATCAAAACCCAGGAATCGCACGGTGGGTGGCTGGGGCCTTGTTCTCCCGTCCTCTGGTTCCCTTCCCCCACCCCTTCAGGCCAGATTCTCCAGGCTGGAGAGAGCGGAATAGAGAAGCAGCTCTCAGTCCTCAAGCTCTGCTGAGCGCTGCATTGGGCTGGGCTCTCTGACACAGTGGGCTGTGGAAACTTGAGACTGAACATCAATTTGTTCCCAGACTGCTAGGTAAACATAAAATAGGAAGGGTTTCTTCCCACGTGTCCTGGCATTCCCCATCGGATATCTGGGGTTCTGTCCAACAGCCCGACTGAGTGGCTAATGTTGACCTCTGACTTGGTTGACCCCTTGATGGGAAATGTTTTAACCAGTTGGGTGATTTCTCAGATTCAACTATGGAACAAACTTCAAAATTGAGAAGGCAAGACTCTTTCCCATTCTAAAACAGGCTGGCCTAGAATGTTCTCAGGAGCTTCGTGAAGAGCTCTAAGTCTTGGCTTATTTACAGAGGTGGCGGTGGCCTTCAGACTGGGTTAGGTGAAACGTTGGCATGTGCAGGTGGCCAACTCACCTTGTTCCTTCTCTGCGGCTGTCACCTTTCAGGGAAATCAAGGACCAGCAGAAGAACAAACGGGCCCTTCCCCGAGTACATGCACTCCCCTCTAGGGAGACAGGAGGGAAAACCTTGACATTCTCCAGACCTCAGGAATCACTCAAGAGGGTCAGTAGTAGGGTTGGTTAATGGCAAGTTTCAGAAAGGGAGCTTCCAAAAATTGGCCACAGTGCCTGTAAAGTGTAATGAGTTTACTCCCTTTTGTCTGGAAGTCATATCTGGTTTTTCACATAGACCTTGAATAGATAGGGTTTTGATAGCTGGGGAAACACTGGGTAGAGAAACCAAGTCAGTGGAAAAGCACATAAACAGAATGTCGAGGACTCCTGCAGGAGCAGACACTATCCAGGCGGTTGTTGGGGTCACATGCTAGGAGACAGTCACTCAGGATAAGCCCCAGAAGATAGCTTAGAGCAACATCTGTGTTAAAGAACAATAATAGGTGTGCACCATCCTATTCTAAGCACTGATACGCATCAACTCTTATCATCCTCATAGAAACCTGTGAAGTGAATTCTCGCATTTTCCTCACTTTACAAGTGAGGCCACTGAGGCACCCAGAAGTATATAATGTATTTAAGGGCACATGGGGTTTTTTTTTAAAGATTTTTTTTTAATGTGGACCATTTTTTAAGTCTTTATTGAATTTGTTACAATATTGCTTCTGTTTTATGTTTTGTTTTTTGGGTGGTTTTTTTTTTTTTTGGCTGCAAGATATGTGAGATCCTAATCACTTACCAGGGATCGAACCCCCAGCCCCTGAATTAGAAGGTGAAGTCTTAACCACTGGCCCACCAGGGAAGTTCCCACATAGCTTTTGAGTAAGACAAAACTGAAGTGTTCTCAGGCAACGAATTCCAGCACCCATGGTCCATGGCTGCCTTTTCAGCTGCCTATCTACAGCATGCCTTTATTCTTTGCTTTTTTCCCTTCATTCCTTTTTCCCTAGCTGTGGAGATACTGGCTAACCTCTCAGGCCAAGTTCATATATTCCTTCCTCAGTGAGACCTCTTCTCACTTTGTCAGCAAGAATTTATCTTTCCCTATTCCTGGCTTCTCTCTTTTACCTACAGTGATTTTTTCCAGTCTTTTCTACATTAGAGTTCAGGATGTGCTCATTTGTGAACTTCTTCAGGCCAGATTTGACATCTTATTCCCCTTAGAATCCTCAGAACCTGAGACAGTGCTTTGCATGTGTCAAGTGCTCAATTCACATTGCCTGAATTGAACTGAGTATCAGAGTCCACTGGCCGAGGCCCCAAATGTCCCCTAATCCCACCACATCTCCTTAAGATCATCTTTCCAAATTCAAAACAATTTTTAAAAAAATCCTAAGAAATCTTAGGCCTCACAGGGAACTCTCTCACGCCTGAAAACCTACAACTCATTAAAAAACCATTTGGAAAAGCATGATGTGGACTATCTCAGGCCACAGACCAAGAACACAATTCCAGGTTCAGTCCTGCTTGGCTGCAAAAGAAGGCTAATGGTAACAGAGCTTCTAAAGACAAAAATGCAGCCACCCATGGATGAAGTCTCACCAAGGGCTGTGGGGTTCCAGGGTTTCTGAGAAGGCTCCCTCTATTCTAATAAAGTTCTCAGCTTCTCAACCCCCCCAATCCCAGCTCCCTGCAGGAGACTCAAAAACATCCAATTTAATTAAAACCTCTTTTTTTTTTTCACATTGAAGTCACAAGTTTTCACAGGGTACAACGTGTTGCTAACCTAGCAATTTCCAGACTAGACTGTTCAGCAAGGCAGGTGCTGTTTTCTTTTTTAGGGCCCATGTCCTTAAATTGCTTTGCTGCTTAGATATACCTGAAGGCCAAACTGCTCTGGCAGATTCCAGCCCATGCTCTTCCTCCTTCACCCAACTCTTTTCTGGCCTACAAGATGTTGTTCTCCCATAGCCAATAGGAAGAGAAGGTCTTATCATCTTTTAAAATTATACTTTTAATGTGTGTCCTTAATTACCTTGAAATGCAGATAGTCAATGACAACAGAGACTGAAAGACAGGGAAGCCTGGCATGCTGCAGTCCATGGGGTCATAAAGAGTCGGACACGACCGAGTGACTGAACAACACGAACAGCACTCTGCCTTCTGGAAGGATGTCAAACAAACAAGCATGTAGAATGGTCTACAATTTTCTAATTGGCAAGAGCATTATGCATGTTGAGCATTATACTTTTGCAGAGTTGAGTGCTAAAATAAAATGTGCTCTGTGCAGAGGTATTTCCTGAGCAACTATTGCACTCCAGACTCTGTAGCAGGTTCTAGGAATATAGTATTGAACCAGACTGACAGGGCTTCTGCCTTAGGTGCTTAGAGTTCTGCCAGAAAGATACAGGATGCTAGTGCTAAGGGGGAAGAGGCTTGGTGAGATCCTTGTGCCCTGGATTTGTCTGGAGGAGACTCTACAGTACCAAGTTTTCTTTCCTTACCAACTGTAGGACTGTCTTTCTACTCAAGCTCCCATCTTCTCCTTTCCCCCCTTTCTTCTTATTTTCTTCTTATTTCTCTTGACAGCATGCATTGCCACTGATACAGTTCCTGGTTTTAGATTTCTTCTGTGAAGAAAGTCTCAATGTTAGGTTCAGTTTGAGCTCTTAATCTTTCCTCTTAACCCAGCCAACCAAGGGAGGCAACTTGAAAAATTGTGTGACATGTTGGTTTCCATCTGGAGTCAGACTCATTGGTCCTCTCTGTTTTCCTACAAGTATTGAGAAATTCCAGGTACACTGAAGCCTCTTGTCCTGGGAAGGTATTAAGGAAAGGACACCATAAAATCTCCATTGGACTATAACTTGGGCTCTTGCTCTCAAACTTCTGGAAGCACTAGCTTCCTAGAAATTTATTACCAACTCTACAAACAAACGAAATAGAATTTTTTTTTTAAAGGCAGTATTCCAGTTATTTGCTTGAGAAATATACAATTGATCCTGTAGAAGGGAAAGCAATGGTCTCTCTGGTCCTTGAAGCAAGCTCGAGTCTGTAAGTAGCTGGTTTTGATCAAACTTTGTTCATGAGCCCAATCCCCTATCTAGAAGCCAACTGGTCTCCCTGAAAGAGTTCTCAGAATATAGAAGCTAGACTACATGTGGGGAACCACTGATCAAATTCCAGATATGAACTGTGACTTGATATGGCATTAGGATGTATATTTTGACATTAGTTTATTTTCTTGCCAGTAACATTTCTCATTTTTGAAAATCCTTTCCTTTGCTCTCCTCTAGCACTAGTAATGAGCACTAGTAGACTAACTTTGTACAACGAGATAATAGGAATCTTCTTTGAAGGCTAACCCTCTGCAATTTTGTATCCCTAGATTCCAAAGCCTGCAATAAATAGGAGTTTAGGAGAAATGACCCAAGACCCTTCTTCTGAAAGTCTACCCAATTTATTATTACAGCCTTACTCAAATTGGAAATAATGAATCAAAATTAGATCCACAGACAGAATAACATAATACTGACCAGCAGCATGTAGATACTGAGAAAATGAAATTTAAAATATCAGTAGAATTTAAGGGCACCAAAATGAGTTTAAGAGAAAGAAAATGTGTCCTTTATCTGTATTTGCCAACATATGGTAATAATCACAGTCTCCAAATTAGACGGTACATTCCCTTGACCTTCAAATGAGGGGTGAAAATAGATTGAGGAGTCAAAAAAAAAAAAAAAAAAGACAGTATTTTATCAGATCTAATTTAGTCCTAGAGCTATCAGGAGTCCATTTGTCTCCAAGTGGAGCATTGCCTGGTGGCTGTGTTTCCGCTCATGGTGAAAAGCTGCTGGGGCCATCAGAGCAAGAGAAACTTCACAAAGAAAGCCAGAAAGCGGGGCCAAAAGGCAAATAAGGTTCCTGTCACAACCAAAATGTTTCACTTAGCTCTTTGTGCTACTCCTTTACTGTTTGTAATGGAGCAATTTCTATGAGAATTGTGTAAAAATAAGGAGATTTTTGAGCTTTGAGCAGCAAATGAGCGAAACAGGCAAGAAAAGCATGAAATTTAGTGAGGGAAAGAAACAGTGATAGGAGAATAATGTAAAAGCCCTGGGGAAAAGTGCCTCCTCTTTAACGAATCGGCTGTGTAAAAACTCACACACACCTGTAACACAGAGATTCTCTGGATGGATTTTCTTAGTTCTGAAGAATCCATCACTTTACCAAAATACTTAAGTCTTCATCTGACAACCCTCATTCAATGCTGTTGAACATTTTCTTTTGGGCACTTCTATCTATTCTACTGGAAGAGATGAAAAAGAGAATTCATGAGGTAGCATCTCTTGGAGGTCTCTGTACTACCCATGTTCATATTTTCCTTCTGCCAAATACGTATCATATGACAAAACCTAGAAACTCTAGGTAGTCCAGATGGTAAGAGTTTCTGTTAAGAATGGAGATAGAAGAACCATGGAATTATAGGGTTGGAAAAGACCTTTCAATTCCTAAAATCTCTCTTCTGAGAAAGCAATCCCATCATCAATGTCCTGACAGAAAGCCTCTGCTGAAACCCCGCAATTGTGCAGACATCAGCGGTAGAACAACCCCACTGCCTCCCCTACTCTGCAGGCAGAAAACCATGGCAATGGAGTACTAAAGGAATCCACGAGATAGTCGTCTCTCTCATGAGTGGAGATTCAGCAGTGTTTCTTCTCTGACCTTCATTATATCTGTACCTGCTATCACTTAACCCCATTCTGCTTTATATGAAGGGCTATCTCATCCCCCTGCAGAATCAGAAACTATGTGAAGGCCAGGACTTTGCCTTACCCAGCAATTGTCACATACTCCACAACACTTAGGAAGGTGCCTTAAATATGGTAGGCTATTAACAGTTTTGTTTGCTTTTTAAAGTGATTTGTATTTAAACTGGATTTTAACTTTGCAGAAGACTATTTAGATTAGAAGTCATTTTGTCACCATAGATTTGAATTTCCTTAACATTTTCTAATATTTAATCCATCAAAAGTATGCCTACCAAATAGTATTCAGTAAATACATTTGTTGCCTGAATTTCTGAGTGAATACACCCATGAATAACTGCTTACAGAGGTTGTTCTCTTTTTTCCCTGTGAAACTGAGGCAGTGCTGGGAGAATGTTTTACTTGTATGACCATAACTCTCCTGTTTCAGTCTAGTATCGCTGATACAAAGGTGTCATCGTCACCACTTATCCAATTCTTATATAACCTGAACTTTTGCTCTGTGTAATCACAGAATTGGGTGAATTTCCTAAAAGAGACCAGCCCCTGAACTAAACTGTTAAGTAGACAAAATACAAATTAGGCCTCTTCCATATTGTCAAGAGTGAGGAAGACCCTAACTCTACTCTGTCCCTTCCATCTTGGCCCCTCACACACACCACTACAGCAGCACCTCCCAAGGCCCGCCACAAAATTATAAACATCTTAAGCTTACCTATTTTATGCCTCCTCATGCTCCATCCATGCACCCTGTGTGATCTGTTACCTTCCTTCCCAGAAGCCCAGTATAAGTATACCCTAAGGAAATGGCAACCCACTCCAGTATCCTTGCCTGGAGAATCCCACAGACAGAGGAGCCTGGTAGGCTACAGTCCAAAGGGTCACAAAGAGTAGGACACGACTGAGCAACTTCACTCACTCACAATCCAAATGAACAAAGCTATAATAGGGACATTTGAGGCAGCAAGAGTCATTCGGTGACCAGCGAGTTGTGTTCATTCAAGAAGTGGTTATCATTAAGATACTCTGCAAGTAACAGAGTTCTAGGATTATACTGGCTTAAACAACATGGAAATTTATTTCTCTCTCATGCAGACACCCCAAGATACATAGATCAGGGCTGTTGAACATCAGCTCTGTTCCACAAGGTCCTAAGGGATTCAGATTCCTTCTATTAATAGCTTTCTGTGTCATCATCCTTACATTTTGGCCTCATCTGTATGGCCCACACTAGCTCCTGGAGCATCTAGGAACAGCATTGCAGTCAGCAAGATTTTCAAAAAGCAAAAAAAAAAAAAAAAATTTGGTTGTCTTTTAAGGAAGGATTCTAGAAGCTGTCACATAACACTTTCACTTATGTGCCATTGTCTAGAATTTCAGCAAATGGCCATACATAGCTGCAAGGGAGTCTGAGAAACATGGTTAGCTAAAAATTAGGATTTCTGTTATTATGAAAAGAGGGAAAATGGGTATTGAGCAATGAGTAGGAATCCTTGCCAGAAGGACCACCCCAAAATACAAGTCATACCACTTAGGTGCTCATCTATGCACCACAGAATCAAAGGTTGATCTAGTAACAGCCAGATCCAGATGCCAGTCCTGGCAGCATTACTTGATGAGCTCTGTGATCTCTGGACTACTTTCCATGCTATCAAGCACAGGTATAAGGACACTCTCTTTGTTCCTATGAGATGATATGAGGTGACCAGTGGTGCTTAGACTAGCACCTGGCACATAGTAGATGCTCAGCTAACATTTATTATTATTTTTATCCTTCTACTTGCATATGAGACTGGCTTCACTCCAGATTTTAAACTATTTAAACTTGGGTATAGAAAATATTAACAAAACTCCTGGTGGCCACGTTTCTTGAGCAATTTCAGGCCCTGTCCACTAACCAATTGTATTAGAGCAAATGAATGGCTACCCAAGAGAATGACTTTATCCTCAGTTGTCCTTTCCTTTCTGCCTTTGTTAGATGATGTTGAACAAGACAAAAGTAATTAACAAGCTTCTCAGCACCTTAAGAGATGACAATTAGGATCAGCAGAACTTAAAAAGGAGCCTAAAATGATGGAGGGAGGGAGTATATTTTTTGTAATGCAAAGATCATTTGTTTTCACATAACTTTATTCATTAGGCCAAGCAAAATAATGTGACAAGTCACTCTGGAAAAGGGTAAATAAAAATATATCTCTTTTGGTACTATCCACACTGCTGTATCAAGTAAATGGATTAAGAGATATACTAGGCTTTATTTTCTAGTGTTTCATATTCAGTTCCTCTTTGAGAATGCTCTAAGATGCTCTAGGCAGGATTACTATGGTAGAATGATTTAGTGCTTGGGCAGACCTGAGTTTGAATTCTGTCTTGGCCACTTAGTAGGTAAATGGTCTTAAGACAAATCAATAAACTTTTCTAACGCTTGGTATTTTCACTGGTAAGATGGGAAAAACAAAATTATTACAGAATTACTATCTTATAGAATTGTTTCAAGAATTAAATGATAAATCAGATGTCCCCAAGTTTGTAGTCTACTTAGGTTACAGTTTTTTTATAATATCTATACGAAATATCTTGTGACCTCCATCCCACATTCTGTGGGACATCCACACACTGCCCAACCTCTGAAGATTTGTGGTGCCAAGCTTCCCCCAAGTCAGTTCCTGCCACAGTCTGCTTTCCAGCTATTTCCCACTTCTAGTTATCGCTCTTGACTTCTGAAACTGCAATCCTCTGTCACCTGCCTCATTTGCTCTACCTCATCTGAAAGAT
Source organism: Muntiacus reevesi (assembly GCF_963930625.1). Lineage (NCBI taxonomy): Eukaryota > Metazoa > Chordata > Mammalia > Artiodactyla > Cervidae > Muntiacus > Muntiacus reevesi. The sequence continues at coordinate 12,242,610 of NC_089249.1, read as the reverse complement.
AAACAAGGGCAGAAAAAAGCTGGAGACAGAACAGTCATGAGTGCCTGGAATTTTCCAGGAAGAGTGGGAATGGGCAGAAATTGGGAAATCTGTCAGCTATGATAAAGGAAGACTTGATACAACATGTTGCCTCTCTGGACAAAAGGAAAAAGGCGGATAAAGTAGTCAAGGATGATTGTAGGATTTTGGGTCTGGATAAGCAAGAGGATGATGGTGCAGACATGGGCAAGTCCAGAGGAATATTTGACTTTGGTTAACTTTTGTTAATGACAAGGACTTTCACTTTGGTTCTAGAGATACTGAATAATAATGGGGCATTCAGAAGATAATCCCCAGGCTCATGAGTGGTGGTGGTCCAAAGCTCAGAGAGGAACAGGTTTGGAAATTTCTTTGCACAGGTGGCAGCTGAAGCTTGACCATCCCCCACCCCAATATAAAACTTTTACGTTATTTTTTAAATAAAAAGAAAGAAAACTGCCATTTTGGAGACTCAAATAAACTGAGCAGCTATCTGATTACATCACAAAATCTCCCCCCCAAACTCATTCTTTTAGCCCAGCAACTGAGTTTCTGTTCACTGTTATTTTGTAACAAAAATTTAAAATCACAGAGTCATAACATATTGCAGTGGAATAAGCCTTAAAATATTCCTGGTCCACTGACCTCACTGACAGGAGACGGTGACCTACTAGAGACCAAGGGTGAGCTGTGTGTACTCATTCCAGCTGAATGATGCTCCCAGGTATCCGTAACCTGCCAGAGGAGTTTCTGCTCTTCCTTTCCTATCTTTACACCTACCGTTAAGCTACTGCAGATATGGTTTTAGACATTCTATCTGCATTTAAAATAGTCCTTCCAACTAGCGTGCAAACAATTAGAGAGGAGCCACTGTGGAATAAGAAAAAACAAGGTGTATATTTTAGTGCCAAGCAGAGAGAACTGGCTGAATGACCTGAAGACAGTCATTGCAGCTTTTGAGGTCTCATTTGAGCAGCAGGTGATTGGACTGGATTAGCTCTGACGTGTCTGGCGGCTCTGGTGTTCCTTGATTCTTGGAGGTATCAACTGTCTCCAACTGGATGCACATCTTCCAGTCCCACACAAGATGGAGAGCAGACCCGTCCCAGTATTTGGGGAGGCCCATCAGGCCCAGAGTTGGCCTCGCTCTGTGGGGGCTGGAGGAGGGAAGCAGCTGAAGCAACACTATCAGCTTCCTTCCTGTTCACGAGAGAACAATTGAGCTCCTCCCGGGGGAAGCCGTTCGGATTTTGACAGTGTGGAGTCTGTCTTATGACGGGAATGGAGGATTAGTGTAGAATGGGGTGCTTAGTGGCTGGGATTCTGAACACAGAATCAAAGATGGAAGGAAAGCCAAGAGGTCCTTAGGTCCAGTCCCCTGCTTCTATCTAAGCCTTCCAAGGCAGATGGTTGTCATCCTACATTTAAAGATCTCCAGGGCAGCTTCCCACAGCACACTGGGTCGGCATGTTTCCCCCTTACAATCAAGAAATTCTTCCTGATGCTAAAGTGGAAACACTTTCAGAGCAGCGCAAGTCTGTTTACCCTTCTCTAGTCCTCAGTGGAGATGAGAAGGAATACTCCGTGTGATAATAACCCTTATTATACCTGGTGGTGAAGATTAAGTCACCTCTTGGTCTTTCCTTTTTTGGGCTGAGTTTTCATTCTATTTTCCACCTAGTTAATCTTTTTTTTACTCCTATCTGGATCCTTTCCAGATTCTCCAAATGAGTCTGAAAATAGGAGAATGAAATCTGAGTTCCCACTCTAATTAAAACCTCAGCAATGCCAAGTTTTGTGGAAAGATTACTCTCTAGGCTTTCATTTCATAATTCTCGACATACATCCGCATTATATTACAGTTTTGTTGCTGAACTTTCTCACTCACTCAGAGTCCACAACTATCTTGCTGTAGTACTTGTCTCTGCCAATCGGAGCCCATTTTTGTTCACTTTAAACATCTTCCTGTTTTTAATGACCACCCCCTTCTACACTATTAAAGGTCACTTTAAATTGTAATCCTACCTCCTAATGCTTGAGAATCTTTTTCCTGCCTTCGTGCAATCTGAAAAACCTTCTAAGTATATTATTTCAATCACTGAGAAAGGAATCTCAATTTATATCAATCCTATATGAATCTGAATAGCACTCACTTCTCCCAATACCCACAAGCATGGTTTGAGCATGATAAGCAATGCAAACCACTTCTGTCCATCCATTTGATTCAACATCTTTTTGAGCCTTAATGAAAGGCACTGGGGATACAGCAGTGAACAAATCACAATTTCTCTATTCATTCAGTAGCATGTCCATACAGTGCATACCACCAAAATGTATTCATTAAGCTTGTACTATTTGCAGGTCTGCAGTGGGTGTTGAGGCTACAGCAGTGAACAGAATCTTATGGATCTTGCATTCCAGTGGGGGTGGGGAAGAAGGAGACCAGGTACAAGTCAAGCAATAAATAAAACAGAACCCAATCAAATCTTGATCAATGTTTTGAAAGAAACAATGGAATGATAGATGTCCAGATGGTGGCTATCTTCAATGTGGTAGATTCCCCAAGGAGAAAGCTTCCCAAGAGGTGGGGGTAGCTCTGAACATCTTACAATTTAGCAGTTGTCTGCTATTCTGAACCAATTTCCCTTAGCAAACCAATGCTCTTTATAGGCTATTCTCCTAGACCTAGACTTCACTTCTGCTGGCATGTCGATGGCTGATAATGCATTGAAGTGAAGTGAAAGTCACTCAGTCATGCCCAACTCTTTGCGACCCCATGGGTATAGTCCATGGAATTCTCTAAGCCAGAATACTGGAGTGGGTAATCTTTCCCTTCTCCAGGGGATCTTCCCAACCCAGGGATCGAACCCAGGTCTCCCGCACTACAGGCAGATTCTTTACCAACTGAATCACAAAGGAAGCCTGATAATGCATTATTCCTTGGTAAATTATTGATTAATTTAATTTATAGATAATGCCTTATTCCTTAGTAAATTATTGACATTTCCAAAGGACTCTTTCATGTGCTTTAATCAAAAGAACTGATAAGTGGAGGGAATTTCAGGATATGGTTGCCTTAGTTCCCTAGGAATTTGATAGACATTTCTGGAAAATAGGAGTCCAATGGTCCATTAAATATAAGGAAAGTGGACTTCAGTACCATCAGATAGGTTTCTTCACTATAGAATCTCTCGCAAACTTGAACAGGCTGGTGAACTTTCAGACTCTCTAACGGGATGACATGTATAGCTGTTTCCTGAGCTTTTTGTGTGGCTCTTTGGTGAACACTGGGCTGAAGCGGGGTCTTAGATCCTCTGGTGTCTTTTGACACTGACTGCAGCACTTGGTATATGCCGTGCAGGCCAGCTGGATGTCTGTGAAAGGTAAAACAGGAACACGACTGGCTTCTCTGCAAGCCTGGGCCTGTATTTCCCTACTTTCCTCAGATCATGGGACCTTTTGAGTGTCTGAATTTCCACTCTCCAGGAAAATCCATAAACACACATAATTACACGCCATGCAGAGGACTCACAGGCCTCTTACCAAAACTCATCTCTGGACTAGAGGGTTTCTAAGGACCTGTTCGGTGCTAGAGTTCTACTAAGTTTCTGCTCTCATGTTGACCTGTTGGTTCGTGTTTCTTATTAACTTCTGAGCTTCTTGGAGCTAGAACAAGTATTCTACCTCTTCCCAAGCTCCTTCAGCCTTGATGGAGTGCTCAGTACGCAAAGGATGCTAATAAGTAACAGCCAGGGAGGGTGGGGAGACCCCTCAACAGAGAAGTACCAGCCAACCCTGGGGATACCCAACTGGCTTCCCAATTAGTGAATGAGGTCATTTTCCCTCTGATGTTTTCCAGAAATAGATCTGTGAAGAAGGCGTGCACTGAAATGACCTCGCAAGGCAACGGGAAGGAAGTGACTAGAAAGGGAATCATTAAAAACCCAACTTCTTCTTTAAAGGGAAATGGAAACAGGGACCTGGAGGAAGGTTATAATTGCCAAGCCAGCAGTGGCCCCTGCTTTCCTCCCCCTGCTCCCGATATGGATTTCCTGTCTGCGGGGCACCATTTGATTTAAAGCTATGGGAGCCTCACAGACCTCTCATGAGAAGGGCTCAGCAAAGAAATAGAGCAGCGTTTGTCCTCTTCCTGCCATTTCTGCATGGAAGCAGTTGGATTAATTAACCCTGTTTCCTCAGCAGGGTTGATCCTGACACTTGCTCAAGAAATGCTGATGCGTATGTGTAGCCTGACTGACAAATAACAAATTATGATTTTTTCCTTTTTACAAAATTGGATGCCCTCTGGTAGATTTAACCACCTGGTTCTGTATTTCCTTTGCACACTCCTTTGCCATGAAGTTTCAAATGACCCGTGAAAAGAGGTTTTGATGATGTGGTCCTGAGAGTGTGCCAAAAACCCACCCCACCCCTGTTTGGCTTCTCTGCATTAGCCTGGGAGGTTATAAAGGGTGAGGACATAGAAACGATAGATGTGGATCCTTGGGAGGTCTGTCGTCTAGAAATAAGTTTTACAGTTGAGCAGACTGGCTTGAATACCCACCTGACAATTTGGAAGCATAAAAATAAATTGAACCTGATCCTTAGAAAAGGCAGCTTTCCATATCAGAGGACGTCCCTGTGTTTCCAGCTTTCCACGTGGCCAGGGAATTTGTTAAGGCTCTAATTTCCCTCCCTGCAAACGGGCTTACTGTCTTCAGGTGCTAGCTGCAGTCAGAACAACACAGCCTGTGCAGATAAAAAGGCAGGGAAGGGAAAAAGGTCAGCATGCATTTTGTGTTTCAGTGTAGTTTCTTACTTTGGAGAGTTATGATTTTTTTTCCTTCTTGCAGGAAAACTAGATCTGCTACTAGACTAACATATGGTTACCTTTATTAACCAGTTATCAAAAGAGATAGGAAGTCTTTATGGAGTCTTGAAAGGGTAAGGGGTCCTTTTCTGGCCCTTTCCTCCTAACCAGAGCTCCACCACTTAGTCATATATTACATCTTGATGTTAGATGCCTGTATCCCATGGAGACCAGAAACACAAGGGCATCATCTGAAGACTTGGAAATGCAGGTTTTCAGGCACCAGCTCACAATTCCTGATACACAAACTGAGGGTGGACCCCAACAGTGTTGTTTTAACCAGAATTCTGGATGATACTGATAGATGCACAACCTGAGATGCACTGATACATATCACTGCGTAATCACCCACTGCATGACGTCTGAGTCACCTTGGGCCCTGGCGGCTTCAAGAGCCCCCACAGGCATATGAACCTGAAGTTGGTCTTTTCATGGGAATTAGGAGGCAGTTATGTGGGTGGAGAATGTTTACCATTTGAAATAAAGCAGAAAATAAAGACTAATGTATAGATTAAGTGCTAGTTTGTGATGCACAAAACAATCATTTTGCACTTTCAAAGAGGTTCAGTTAAGTTCAGTTCAGTTGCTCAGTCGTGTCTGACTCTTTGCAACCCCATGAATCTCAGCACGCCAGGCCTCCCTGTCCATCGCCAACTCCCAGAGTTTACTCAAACTCTTGTCCATGGAGTTGGTGATGCCATCCAGTCATCTCATCCTCTGTCATCCCCTTCTCCTCCTGCCCCCAATCTCTCCCAGCATCAGGGTCTTTTCCAATGAGTCAACTCTTCGAATGAGGTGGCCAAAGTATTGGAGTTTCAGTTTCAGCATCAGTCCTTCCAGTGAACACCCAGGACTGATCTCCTTTAGGATGGACTGGCTGGATCTCCTTGCAGTCCAAGGGACTCTCAAGAGTCTTCTCCAACACCACAGTTCAAAAGCATCAATTCTTCGGTGCTCAGCCTTCTTCACAGTCCAACTCTCATATCCATACATGACCACTGGAAAAACCATAGCTAAGAGGTTAGCGGGAACGAAACTCTCAGACGAGAGTTCTCTCAGGGACTGGAAGGAAACTCCCTTGCTAGACTCAGACTCCAGCCACTCTGGGCAGTGGTCTTTGAACTGTTGAAGTCAGCATCTCTGCACTATAGCTTCCTTTCAGGTTGTCATAGGAACCAGGGTCATGGAGGGCATGGTGACCTGTGATCCCATTTTCGTCTGTTTTGTTCATGTCTTACCCTCAGGACTGAGAGCAGTGTCTAGAATATAGTAGGTGTTCAATGAACATTTGTGATGGAATGATTATAAGCAAGAGAGGAATAATGTAGTAAAAGGAGGATAGATGTGGTCAAATCTGGAGTCAGATGGGCTGTCAGGGGTATTACTCCCTGAAAGCAGGTTGAGAGACTGCAGGCTGGGCAGAACAAGGCATTCCAGAGAGGACCTGAGTTCAGAAGGCTCCTGAGAGCAGAGCGTTTGCTATTTAGACCACAAACTCCTCCGCTCCCTGCGGGGGTGTGATGCTGTCAGCGGCTATGTTCCTGGGGATCCCCTCCTCCCACCCCAGAGAAGAAAACTCATATAGGTACTTGGTGATTTTGAAAACTGAGAATCAGGGTCTCTTGTCATCAATTTCATTTTTCCCAGTATTTCTTCTTCTTGGCAAACTTTTGGACGCACTAGGAAACTGCAATTCAATTACTGCACTAGTAATTGAAAACAGAAATTGGTTCTTTTATTCTAATTCATGGGATGCAGGTAAGATTCCTGTTTATGCTCCACCTTGACACTCTCTTTTCTAATCCTGGGGGAAAATCTGGATATAATTCTCTGTTTTGGCCCTTATGAGAAACTGTGGGCTTTCATCAAATTAGGATTGTCTGAAAATTTTATTTGGGAATTTATTCTTACAAATGATCTAGAAGTAGAAAGTTATGTGCACAAAGACACTTATTGTTGCATTAGTTAAAATAGTGATAAAGCTGGACATAGCCTAAATGTCTAACTACAGGAAAATAGTTTAAAAAATAAATGGTGGCAAATCTACTCAAGAAAATATTCTTCAGCTTTAAAATTATAATTATAAAGATTATATAACAGTATGAAAAATGCCTACAATATAATGTTAAATGAAAAAACACAAAAATACTACCTCAAATTTAAGCTGTGACTGTACCTGTGTCAAACTGATGCATGCATCTGGGTGAGAACTAAAAAAAAATTTTTTAATTATGATATTTGATTTGTTGGGATAGCAAGAGTCTGGTTAACATTTCTCTTTTCAGTTTCTGCTAAAGTTGTTATGACTTTGTGCAATTCAAGGGGATTGGAAACAAGATGGTCTGGCTGCATGACAGAGCTGACTACCCCTTTTGAAAGTGGAAAGAATCGCAGTGTACTGGGTGAGATGTGAACACCCAGCCATGCCTTAAACCACAGGGCTGCCCAGACTTTTTTCTCGAGGGCAAAAGCCATGTATGACATTCCTTCTGGCACTCTCTGGAATGCCTAGGCTAAACCTCTGTCTGCCGCATGAGCTCTAACGCTGGAGTTAGTGGGCTAATTTAGATAGCCTTCCCCACATCCATCATGGATTTTAGCATTATGTGCCTTTGAGGATTCCGGTAATGGTATCAGCTTCAGAAATTTCCCTTACCTGAGAAATCTCCCACTTTTCAAGGTATCCCAAGTTGAGGTGAACTGGCTCGGTAAATTACTAGCTATGTAATTTGGGTCAAGTTACTTAACCTTGCTAAACCTCAGTTTCCTCCTTTGTAAAATGGATATAGTAATAATGCCTACTCCATGCAGAGGCTGTAAATGAAATAAGACAAGAAAAGTAATATTTACTATACAATTTTAATAGAAAGCATTCAACAAAGGGAAACTGTTGGTAATATATTATTGCAAAGGCATCCATCTGTTCTAAATGTGAAAGAAATAAGTTTAAACATAAAATGGACAAAAGAATGAAATGCCCCTTTCAATCTCCAGAGAAACTTGCGTTTAATGGAAAAGGTTCAAACCTCATTTCATTATACCTTTAGGTCTTGGTATAGCTCCTTCTTTCTCACTAGCTAATCAATAGCCTCTAAGTTTTAGTGTTCTCATGTGTTCTTGCACGTGAAGATGTTGTCTGCACCACTGTGTTTAAACCAAGGAAAGGAAGCTTAACTAAGCATCAAACCAGGTAGTATGGTCTGACTAGTAACTCTGACACTTGAAGAAGTGCATCATTTCAGGCCAGATAGAAGGCTAGGAGGAAGAACCACAGGTGGTGATGCCACAGATGACTAACCCAGATGGGGGAGATGAGAAGACTGGAAAGCCAAGAGCCACAGCCAAGGACAAGAGAGGAATTTGGTTTGAAAGGGGAGTGTTAAGACATCAACAGCCTGGAAGAAGAAGTCCAGGGTGATTTGTGGCCTGTTGAGTACCAGGAAAAAAGATGTGGCAAAAGAAGGCACAGATGTTCTGAAGAATGCAAGGAATTTATGATGGTTCATAGTCTGACCGCGGGAAATGCCTGTAGAGGGCAGATCTCAGTGGGCCGCGGGAGCACTGGTTCGTTGAGAAGATACAGGAAGACTAGGACTTCACAAATACCTTTCTCAGAGTATCATCCTGAACCAGGAGCAGAGGAGGAGGAAGAGGAAGACAAGAAGTTGCTTGAGGAGAAAAATTAATAAATTTAGCAAGTCTTTAGAAGTAGATTAAAATATTTCTAAAGCAACAGCCCTCTTTTTCCTGTCACTTTTTCTTGTGAAAATCATTGTCAGAGACTTGAACTGACATCTCAACAATGAGGATGTAGCTCTCTCTACATTCTCTTATCAGAATCCCTGCTACTCGAATCAAAAGTCTTCACTTCTCCTCCCATCCCTATTACACAGAAGGTGCTGCAAGACCTTGACAATCATTTCTTCTCATCAACCTAAAGGTTTATACATGCAGTTTAACAAATATTATACAAATAGATATTTAATTGACATTGTGATGATTATGGAGACCATACCCATTAAGAGGTCACAGGATTTTATATTCTCCTCTCTCAGACATGTAAGAGGCTAGTTGTAGGGTTATAAGGAAGCAGGTACTTGTTTGCAGGCTGGAAAGAGAGAATAGAGGCTACCTTGTTCAACAACTATGCATTTTGCCCCTGAACTTGGGCCCTGACTTTCTAACAGAGTTAGGTCAGAGCTAGTCATGGTGGCTCAGTGGTAAAGAATCTGCCTCCCAATGCAGGAGACACAGGTTTGATCCTTGGGTTGAGAAGATCCCCTGGAGAAGGAAATGGCACCTCCACTCTAGTATTCTTTCCTGGGAGATCCCATGGCCAGAGGAGCATGGCAGACTACAGTCCATGGGGTTGCAAAAAAGTTGGGCATGACTTAGCAACTAAACAACAACAATCATGCCAAATATTAGCATCAGCAGTGCCTTCATGCAGGCTTCCCAAACCCAGACCTGAGCCAAAGCGAGCAGACAGGAGGCAAGTGTTGAGGGAGATAAAATATCCCACAAGCAGTTATCCTGGCCCAGTGTCCCTGCACAAAGGAGCCTCTGCAGCTGTAGGACACATCAGGCCTCACGTTGCTTGCTTCTAACGAGGCCAACTAATTCTGCAGCCATGGACAGGTTCTGGGATAAATTGGAAAGTGACTTCTGGGGCAATTGTCTCCAGTTCTCAGAAAGAAAATTCACAGAAGTGAGCGACTGGCTCAAAGGCCAAGAGGCCATTGCCTCTGAGTGTGGTCCCAGAGTAGAGTGAGGGGGTCATTCACAAGTGTGTTGGAGTAAGTATGTGAGAAAAAATAAAAATGAAAAAGTTTGGTTTCTCCAGCCAAAATTACAAGCTGAAAATGTTTTCCGTTAGTAACATAAATAAGAGAAGCAGAGATTTTTCTTGATTGATAATAATATTTGCTAAAAGCATTGAATGAGGTTTGGAAATAACAGACATGATATTGATCCCAGAAGAAGTAAAGATCAAAACAGGATTTAGCTTGGAGATGAGTCGCAACCTAGCCACACCTCTCTCTTTTTTCATACTTCACTTGTTCAATTCAGAAAAATAATATTTGGGGGTAGGGAAAGAGATTGGGAGAAGTGGGGTGGCTAACTGAGTTCTGTGATTGTCAGATGACTAAGATACTTCTTAGTTGACCGTGAAGTCAACGTTAAGGACAGCTATCATATCCAAAGATACCTGAACTTCTAAAATACAGTAATTTGAGGAAAACAGACTTCAACAGTCATGTTTAAGCAAGTAAACATTAAGGAGGAGGGAAGAAAATTATAAGAGCAAAATTCTATAGAAAAAAAAAAAAAAGAAATAAAGAATGGTAGGATGAGTCCAGATTTTAACTGAAAGTTTCTGAGATAATATAGAAAGAAAGAAAGTGAAAGTGAAAAGTACTCAGTCGTGTCCGACTCTTTGTGAACCCATGAACGGTACGATCCATGGAGTTCTCCAGGACAGAATACTGGAGTGGGTAGCCTTTCCCTTCTCCAGGGGATCTTCCTAACTCAGGGATCTAACTCAGGTCTCCCTCATTACACATGGATTCATTACCAGCTGAGTCATCAGGGAAGCCCAAGAATACTGGAGTGGGTAGTCTATCCCTTCTCTAGCGGGTCTTCCTGACCCAGGTCTCCTGCATTGCAAGCAGATTCTTCACCAGCTGAGCTACTAGGGAAGCCCCTAGATAATATAATCACTCTCCAAAGGAAGCAGTCAGCTTCAGTCTGCATACTTGCTTGATATTTGGATGAATCATATTAATATTATCACTTGCTTGAGAACTCCCTGTACAGATTTCAAAATTTTAACAACCTCAACATTAGTTTATTTTTAAAAAAAGTGTAGCATTTGTAAAACCATGTTTATAGTGGTCCACTTTTTATTTTGTCCTCTGGGCGGATGTTGGATACCAATGACAGAGATGATGACCTGTCTGGATGCCCATTCATGTTATCAGATAAAATACCATGCAATTGTAGATGGAATTTTCTGGGGACTCTGCACCTGTCCCCCCAGGAAGGAACTGAATATCACACAGAGGATTCATATACCATAGACAGACACTCAGGAAACCAGTGAAATAAAGTGTTACCCATACTGAATACTAGGAAGTTCAGTGCTCTGGTCAACAATATTAGCAACCCTTCTAGGACTTGTCACTTACCTTTAGAAGATACAGCTTTGTGAAATGTTAAAAGACCATGTCCAGTGATTTCTAGAAAGATTTTTCTCATACTCATTCTGATTTCTAAGTGCCCACACGAGCGAGGCCACTTCCTCATGCCTCAAAACCTTTAGGATCTTAGTTTTTGAGATGGAAACTGTTTCTGTGTCAACAGCTCCAGCAGATGACCCTCTTACCTTTCTTAGCCTCCTAATTCCCCCCTGTATCATGCCTCGATCTGGCTTCTGCAGTCCCGACAGGGCCTTGTTCCCTTTCCTTATCCAAACTCACCTCTATACTGAGCATTTCCTCTGTTTTCCTCTATACTGAGCATTTCCTCTGTTTTCCTCCATCATACTCAATGCTGATCCCTACTTCTCTTAAATTAATCTGAAATATCAATCTTGTTTTTGTCTAAAATTAAACCTGACAAAGAGGAAAGTCCTAGTTCTTTCATCAAACTTTTCTTCAGTAGATTCTTCTCTATTATTAAGGAAAAGCAGGCTTCCCTCATAGCTCAGTTGGTAAAGAATCTGCCTGCAATACAGGTGACCCCGGTTCAATTCCTTGGGTTGGGAAGATTACTGGAAAAGGGATAGGCTACCCACTCCAGCTTTCTTGGGCTACCCTTGTGGCTCAGCTGGTAATAGAATCCACCTGCAAAGTGGGAGATCTGGGTTCGATCCCAGGGTGGGGAAGATCCCCTGGAGAAGGGAAAGGTTACCCACTCCAGTATTCTGGCCTGGATAATTCCATGGACTGTATAATCCAGGGGGTCACAAAGAGTTGGACATGACTGAGCGACTTACACTTTCAGGGAAAACACTTCTGTGCCATATATGCATTGTTGATTAAAAAGTGGGCCCCGGGGCCATCTAGATAATCCTTAGAGTCACGTTGTTAGGAGGACTGCTTGATGTTACCCAGTACTCTGTCTTCATGAGAAAACTGAATCTCAGAGAATCTGTGCGACTTGTGAGTTTGCACAGAAAATCCGCGGCTGGAAGCCAATGTTGTCTTCAGTATACCATATTGCCTGCTTTCTTAGTTCCGCTCTGCATATGGCACAGTGCTAGGTGCTATAGAAACACTCCCCAGGCCTTTTCAGTTCAGGAACAACGCTGCTGACACACCAGCATGAAAGAGACATCACATACAACCCAGCTGGCACTGAAGTGCACACACCGCAGTTATTTATATCCTGTGACGCTCTAACCACCTCTCCTTCCCTCTCTCCCTCCCGGTCTCTCTCCTGTGTTCAACCTGTCGCTGACTCTGGCTGTTGCTTCTCTGCAGCGATGCCAAGGGCTGTCTCTGCTGCCGTGGAGGCCGTTTTCCAGCAGCTCACTCCCTGATGCAGGCCCGGATGCCTCTCCCTCCAGGGCCTCCGCCTCCCGACACTCTCCCTTCAGACACACCAGGCCGCCCTGGCAGCCGCCACCCCTTCACCTGCCATGCTGAGCCTGTCACACCCACCCCTGGGAAAACCTCCAGGTGCACCCTGAGCAAAACACAGAGGCCTGGGCGAGGAGATGGATGGGGAGTAGGGCCCCTGAGAACATGGGGCAGGTGCCAAGTTGAAAAGAAAAGAGAAATGATAGACTTTAGACTGAAACTAAAAATAAAGAGAATGTGTTTTAATACCCCTTTGGCTGATTCATCTTCCTGTGGCACCAGAAAGAGGGGCGTTGCCCTCTATTCATGAATGCCTTATGTTCTGCCTACGAGGCCTCTCTTCCCACATCTGAAAGGGTAAACTGACAATACCAGTGTAAGTATAGGAGATAATGCTGGTGGTGGCATGGCTACAATCTCCACATTGGAGCCGGATTCATCTTACAATTTCCGTCACAGTCTTTCTCAAACAAGTGAGATAACTCAGGTCCATATATGTGATTCCTCAACATCCCTTCTTATTCTTTCTTCTGTTTTGTCTGTTTTCATCTCATTCAGGCATGGGTCCAAGGTGGAGTAGTGATTAAGTGGGACTGATGACATTGTATACCTGGCGACTGCTTATTTCCAAAGTATGGTTGGCAGGAAAGGGAGCCTTAAATTTCAGTCATTTCAGAGAGGGAACTAAAGTCTAATTCTTACCCTTCTATGAACTCTGCATAATATGAGCTTTGGCCCTAAAATGCACCAGTGAGAAAAAGAATGTTAGTGATTGTCGATAGCAGAAGATGAGAAGATATAGAGGAAGAAGAGAAAAGAAAGAAGGGAGGAATACATACATTGGTTGAAAGTGATTGGGGGGACTTCCCTGGTGGTCCAGTAGCTAAGACTCCCCAATGCAGGGAAGCCTGGATTCAATCTCTGGTCAGGGAATTAGATCCCACATGCCACAACTAAGACCCAGTCCAGCCAAATAAGTAAATTTGTAAAGGTTAAAAATAAAAAAGAAAGTGATTGGAGAACTACTTCTGACCATGTATTTTGTCCATACCCATCCCATGCCTTAGAGCATTGTTTTGAAATAAGTAAATAGTTACTAATGCTGAAAAACCAATTATTTTAGTGAGTGGATTGTTTGGGAGAAATCAAAGGTAACAAGAGTTCCAGATAAGCCCATATAACTTGTTTGACTCAGTTGGAGGATCCATTCTTGTAAAGTGCCTATTCCAGATTAAAACTATTCACTTTAATGGAGAACAGTCCTGTTTTATCTAGAAAAGCCATCTCTTAACAAAACTTTGAAAGACACATTTTTAAGAGGAAGAAAGGAGGAGCATACCTGCCCAGCTAACCCTGTTGACCAACTCAATTCCATAACAATAGTAATTATAACAGCTAACATTTAGGAGAATTCCCTGGTGGTCCAGTGGTTAAGATTCTGCACTTCCAGCACAGGGAGTGCAAGTTCAATCCCTGATTTCATGCTGTGTCATGAGGCCATAAATAAATAAACACAAATTAAAAAAAAAAAAACAATTGCTCTGGCTCAGTTCCTCATTTAAAAAAAAAAATGGAACTAATGGAGTTTATTGCATACCAGACATTATACAAAACACTTTACATACATTCTCATTTAACCTTCACAACAGTCTTTTTTACATAAGAGGATCTGAGTCTTAGAAGATTTGGTGCCTTGCCAAGGTGAATGATGAATAAGTGGCAGATTCCAGATCTGTCTGACTCCAAAACCTGTGCTTTTAGCCACATGTTGCCTCCTTCATTGGTATGACAGATGTCACGGGCAGATCATACTCAAATCCTGCAGTATGTCCTAAATAATGAAAACTATGTAACTGGAAAATGGTAGCTAACTTATATAGCAGGCCCAACTGAAATAATTCAAACATAAAAATGACCTCCTGGCATTTGATTATCTTTTACCTTAGACATTGATAAACCAAACCATTCCCTTAGGACAACATTTCTGTCCAGCAAAGCATTTCTCTTGCCAAAGTATAATTTTGTTGGCTACATCTGTCTCCTCCAAGCCCTGGAATCAAACCTAAACTAGTAAATTCTGCTGACCTGGCAAGACGCTTGCCCTCCAGGGCTTTGTCTCAGGCTAAAGTAATACATCAAGTTGCTTCCCACTCTGTCGGCCCATTTCTCCAAAGAGCCCTAAAACAGTAATGTTTCTTCTTTGAGTCTCCAGTTTTCTTGCCCGCAGGCCTTACGCTTTAGCTCCCTGGCCTTTGGGACACAGGCAGACTGAACAACGCTGGTTTCACACCTGCCCTTGAGTTGGGGCTTCCAAAAGAAAAGCAGATTTGGAGAGAGGAGCAGCCTCACCGAGCTCTGCCTCATTCCTTGTCTGCCCAGAAATACACAAACATTGACTTGATTGGGTAATGGGAAGACTTTGGTCTTTGGGGTTATGGGGATTTAGTAGCTGGGAATGAGCTGCTGAGGTGTGGGGGTGGTGGCAGGTCGAATAGGACCACAATTCCTAGAAAAGACGACCTCGTCCAATTGAGAAGCAGTGGGACCAGCAAACACTGGCAATTAAAAATTAACACAGGCCAAAGTGAAATCAGTGATGAAATTTGATAGGTTTTCAAGAAAAGTTTATGACATGCCGTTCATAGAAAAGAGGACATTTTCTCAGTGTTCGCTTTTATAAATGCCAAAGGCCGGACCTACTTGGAAAGACCTGCAGAAAAGGCAGAAACGTGCAGAGTCCACAAGCAACATATGAGGCAGGCAATAGGTATATATTTTTGAAAAATTTCTTCAAAAGCAATCCTAATTTCAAAATATTTTGACAATATTCTTGATACTGACAGGTACTTAATTCCCCAATATGTGTTTGAGTACATGTGTGTATAGACCCTTGCTATTCTAAATGCATTATGATGTGGATAGTCTTAACAGCAGTGAAGGCATCTTTCCATATCTTTACTAAGTACGTGACCACATATATCTCAATATTTGTTTCAATTCAAGTGTAATTTCTGTAGAATTTTTAAAGGCAAATATTGACTCATCAAAAGGCTTTAATTTAAATTCAAATCCTATAAACTCAGGAAATACTGACTATAGAATGTATTTCAACTGGGATCTAGGTAATGGCCCTATCACAATCTTGCTTATATTAGGAATTCATGAAAGGAGTTGTTTTCCCACATAAAGCCATAAAACAGGAAAGACTGAGAAGCGAATCTCATGTTTCCACACATGCAAATAGCAGTTAAAATGCTAACATGGAGATAAATTTAAGATTACTTACATTTAACCCAACTTTCCTACTAGCATCCCACGCAGAATTATGTCAGCTGGATGAATTTTTATTAGATAAGGTGGTTCCATGGAGCATTGTTGCCTAAGAAGCTAATCATTCTGTGTTATTCTAAATTGTGTAAATTTAGAATTTTCTAAGTTTTAAAAACATCTAGAGGTTTTGGATAGATAGTTGATATAGGAAACCTAACTGTCTGACTTCTACACATATTAACTGCAGTGTTTGATTTTGTGATCAAAGTTAAATGCAAATTTTTTTATTAGTTAATAATCCATGCGTGTTTTCTAGCAGACACATAAAGGTGAATTTTCTAGAAATAGCCCTGAAGACACAACTTGAATCGTCTTACTTCTTTCTATACAATGGTGTGTTAGTTTCTGCCAAACAGCAGAGTGAACCAGCTACACGTTACACATAAATCCCGCTTCTTTGGATCTCCTTCCCCTTTAGGTCACCACAGAGCACTGAATGGCATTCTCTGTGCTATCCAGTAGGGTCTCATTATCTGCTCTGTACATAGTACCGATCATGTATCTATCTTAACTCCAATCCCCTAATTCATCCCACCCCCACTTTCTCCCTTGGTATACATAGGTTTGTCCTCTATGTCTATGTCTCTCTTTCTGCCTTGTAAATAAGATCATCTATGCCAATTTTTTTTCAAATTCCACATATATGCATTAATATACAATATTTGATTTTCTGATTTGCTTCACTCTGTATGTGAACTGTCTTACTTTTTTCCTGTTTTCAAAACACAATCAACTTTTCAACTTCCCTCTTTTAGCAATTTCTAGCGAACAGTTTTAGTCCTTGAAACTCAAAGAGTAACAAGTGTATGTCTTCAGAATTGAATATTTCCCTATTTGGAAAATGTTTGCTTTTTTCATTATTTAAATACTGATTCTTCAAATCATTGTCTCTTCTTTCTAATGACATAATTAAAGTAATTAAAGGAAAGCTGTCCCAATAACCAAGAGGCGAAGTTTTAAAGGAAATTAAAGTTGAGTACAATGTCCCACGTACATTCTCAGAAAGCTATAAGAAACACCAGTTTATGTAGCACCAATAAAGGCAGTACTGGTTTTTTCTTTTACCATTGATGAACGACCAGAGTTCTTTGTTCTAGAAGTGATGACCCCAGTTTAATTTCAGTATTACCCCTTCTCCTTCAGAGATGGAGGGAAGCATCTTGCATCCATGACAAAATGTGACACTTAGCTAATTGGGATGGTTTTGATGATGCCACAGTTCTGCCCCAAAGCCTTATAACTAGCAAGTTTGCCCTGAAGATTATTGAATTACTCCACTGACCATGCATTATTTAAAAGGAAGTGCTATAATTATAGAAGCCAGCTGTTTAATCATTGGAATTCTGTCTGTTGGCCAACTTTCAGGATAGAGGAGAGCACTGTGATGGTACTTTGTGTCAGCTTATGGAAGACTCAGGCCTAGTCAGGTGGTAGCCAACTTGTCTGCTAAGCAGCCTTTGGTCTGTGTGCTCTGGAGCAAATCTACTGAAAAATAAATACATAAATACATAGATTTCCAAAGTTGGTACTTCATCAGCTAGGAAAATTCTGTGAAATTCTATACATACTTGTTCACTCTCACAGTTGAGGAAGTATATGGATCCTTCATAAAAATGTTGGCATAGCAGGACTCTGGGAGTATACTTAGTTGTAGAAAATATTTATTATCCCAGTCACCTGTCTTTTGTTATAGTATTGAGTACAGAAAAATGGTTTGAGCATCTTCAGCAACTCAAGTGACAAACAGAAAACAAATTTTAACCTTCTAACTTAGAAAATATTTGGACCTCTTTCTTGAAGACAACGTAAGTGGCTTCCAATCATACTGAATGTTTAGTTGGCCTTGATGAGTTTTCTCCATTTCTTTATATATTGCAGAATGTTTGGAATAGAAGGACCATAGCAGTCAGACACTGTTCAGTATAGGAATATGCTCCTAGGATCTCTAACAGGTGTTCATACAGCCTTTACATCACTGATTCCAGCAATGGGACATTCATTACCTTTAAAAGAAGTCAGTCCCATTTTTTAACACTTTTGAGTTCAAATTGTTAAACATTTTTTTTCTTATATTAATCCAACATTTGTTTCCTGTTTGCCTAACAATTTTGCCCACTGGAGCACAATTATTGATAACAAGTGCTTAATGAGGAGTTTTTAAAGATAAGGATTCCTTTAAAACAGTTCATTCCATCTCATTTAAAAATTGCCCATACTGACAATAGGTACAATTTTGAGATCATTAAAAATCTCTACTTTTCTCAAAATTGATATTGTTGCAAATAATTTTACTGCTTTCCTGGAAAACCACATTGCATCAGGCTCCTAGTTTTAGCCCATAGCAACAAATATCTTTATTTTGGTTCTGGAAAAATAAGAAATATGAGGCATTTGAAGATAAAGAGAAAAACTTTGACCCTCTAACTCTGGCCTCTCAATTGGTGAGAAATTTTTTGTTGTTGTTATTAAATATCTTGATGTAGAACCAGAAATCAAGTCTATAAGATACTTCAAAGGTTCAATTAAACTTTAAAAGGCAAGGTAAACACTTGTTATATTCATATATTTTCAACGAAGTACAGTTAGTCCATTGTAGACATTATGAATAGACAAAGCATCTTTCTAGGACTGCAGTGGTTAGAGATAACTGGTAGTTACATTTATGGCAAAATCCAAGTCTGTAATATTTCAACAATATTAAAAAACAGATATAGACATAAGATAAACTTTCTTTTTAGAGCATTACAGAAGAGTCCTAAATTTCTCTGTTCCTAAATTCACTGATCTATGGACTAAAAAGCACAGCTATTTTATAGACTGGGCCATGTCAAACTCTGAGCTCATCTAAGAGGTGACAAACCAGATGCCTGGTGTGTGCTATTATTTTTTGCTGTGCTGATGATTACCTTCTGTCTCACAAGAGGAAATAGACCTGTGGTGAGTTTCATGCCTGTCAACAGTCACAAAGAAGGGAATATGCACTATACACAACGTTTAATGTTATTCTCAGATGAAGGTTAGAGTCTTCCTCCAGTGGCACGCAAGGAGCTCCAGAACCTATGAAGTGTCAGGAGGAAACAGAAGGGATACTTAAAACAGAGGTGCTAAGTAGGTCCTAGGATCACAGAGATTATCCTTCTCCATCTTCAACCCATAAGGATGAATTTTGAAATTAGTCATTTCTAAGTTAGCCAAGTTTGAAGGTTTCTGAAACCACTCCTGCCACTTTACCTCTAAACCTCAAATTACCATTCCAAATTCAACAAGTGAACCTCAGTTATAACCCAGTAAGAAATGTATTGTTTCAGCAGAAAGCAATTGTTACCTGTGGTGGATGATGGGGACAGGTACCTCAAAGCAGACTGAGTCACCTTCCCCTCTCTCCCTCCCCAAAAGACAACCAAAGTGTATCAGCTACTCTCCACTGGCTGACCCCTTCAGCCTCTTGAAATGGCCACTGAGCCAAAAGTATGTAGAAGTCCTTTGTGGATCACAAAGAACCATGTAAGCACATTTTTGTCCTTAATTTATAGTTACAGGAAAATATTACATAAACAAACAAACAAAACAACAACAGCATAAAACCATTGTTTACGTTGCTCAGGGGACCAGATGAGTCCTGGTTTGCCCCGGCTGGTGAGCAGAGGCAGAGAGTCTTCTGCGCTGGGCAATCCCCCGATGGCAAGTGAAAGCGCCGCGGAGATTCCAGCTGGGCACAGCTGCCCGTCCCTTCCAAATCCCTCAGCCATGAGGAGCCCACAGGGTTTGCCCTGAGCGAAAGCAGCACACCCCACCCAGAGAGACCACAATGGAACCGTCGCTGAGCTTCTATCCCCAGCTGCCCTAAGAATGACAATAAACCTGTCTTAAAGGGAGGAGGCATCCTCGTGTTCTAGTGCCAGGCATCAGGAACACATTTGGGTTCTCAGAAGATTCCACGAATGGCTGGCCCCTCGGGCTGCAAGGCGGCCAAACTAGCTTGGTAGCAGGCCATGACTGTGGGTCTGATCTCCTTCAACTAGGGAGTTCAAAATATATACTGGGATTTTGACTCTCAAAACTCCTTCCTGAAGTACAGCATCATTACACGAATGTAAGAATTTTGTTTAAAATATAATGCTGTCTTCTGTGTCAGGAATTGAGATTGGACATACATCACATTGACTGATTGGATCCTTCTGGGTCAATGGTTCACAGATTTTCTTCCATGAAGCCTGGACATCAGTGAAGAAGACTGAGGCCCTCCACCTCCCAAGGGAGGAAAATGAGGCAGAGAAAGTCAAGATCCATAGCTTTCTTGCATAAGCCATGGCAGTTTCACTTTTGTCTCTTGTATATTGATGTATAAGTAAGATTTGGTGTAACAAAAGCCCTACTATGACAAAAAGTTTACAAAGAATTCAAGTACGTTTTTAATTTAGTTTCATATAAACTTGTTTTGCCCTCTTTTTAATTCTAGAGCCAGGGAAAGTGTGTCCAAGTCAAAACAAAACAAAATAGAATCAAACTAAAACCTATTTGCCAAGAGGCCTAATTGGTTTGCAAATATCAAAAGAAATTTGATTCATGGTGTTCCCTCCGGGCAATCAAAATCAAATGAGAGGTGGACATTTAGTTCATTCTTAGTCTAGTGATCATTCTACAAGAAAACAGAGCTGGTGGTTCTGGTCCCTCTAAGGTGATAGGAGAAGAAGTCCTATCACACTGGTATTGCTATCAGTTCCAGTTCTAAAGCTTCTGGATGCAGTCAGCAGCAATGCTGTCTCTTCACAGACCCTATGTGATCCTAGAGAGTGATGCTCAAAGCAAGCGAACATATATTTAGGATCCACTAGGTGTCAAGTGATGCACTTAGTACTTTTCATACCGTATGCCATGTAATCCTCAAGCGATGATTAGAAAGAACATATTAACTCTCCTTTACAAATGGGTAAACTGAGGCCCAGGAAACTTGAATGACTTGTCATTTGAGTATGTCATTTCCAACCCTGAGTCTAGGTTTCCACATCAGTTAAGTGATGAGACCTTCCCAGACTTAAAACCTCTTTGATTTTCAGTGGAATGTTATAATGGAAGCAGATAAGACAAAGAACAAACATTGGAGCCATCCTGTGCACAAAAACCATGCAGATTTGCTAAAAAGATTTAAAAAATGGAAAACATGACCTTTTAATTAATATTCTTAGCAGCCTCCCAATTAAGCCAATATATAAGGAGAGGTGAGGATTGGGCATAGACAAGATCCTTGACTACAGGTGGCTAAGAATTGGAGGACAATTAATACAAATAAATGAATGATGAATGAGCTATTGCCGATGAGCGTGGCACTGACTGCTGGAGACATACTGGAATCTGGAAAAATCTGGGAGGGTCAGGAGTTGTTGGAGGAGCTTCAAAAGAAGACTAACTTATAAAGGTGTAGGTTGACCTGGCATGGGGAGAGGAGTGTTCAGGGGCTGGGTGTCGCAGTGAACACAGCGCATTATCCCACTCTAAAGCTAGGCCCTCTGTTTGATCTGAACAGACAAGCCCACGGGGTACGGCTCGAGCAGTCGGAGGGCGCCCCAGACAGGAATCGTGGATGAGTGCTGCTTCCGGAGCTGTGATCTGAGGAGGCTGGAGATGTACTGCGCGCCTCTCAAGCCCGCCAAGGCGGCCCGCTCAGTCCGTGCCCAGCGCCACACCGACATGCCCAAGGCTCAGAAGGTAAGCCCGCCAGGGGTGGCGGGGAGGGTCGGCCAGCTTCGCGAGAGCTGAGTCATGCGGCTGAGCCTGTAGCAGCCGGATAGTAATTCACACCCTCATAGACTTCTGGCTCATAGAGTCAAAAGAGCTCCATTGTAAATTCCATCACTCCACTGCTGTGGCCCATCTGATCACCAGAAGATGGTGGAGAAGAGTGACTAAACCTGGGCTTTGGCATCAGACAAAACTGACATCCTAGCTTTGCCAATCACCAGCTGAGAGCCGGTGGCCAAATAATGTAGCCTCCCAAACCTTTGCTGATGAAACTATCAGTAAAGATGAGATAGCAGTATCAGTTACCTCATCAGGTCATTAATGTACATGCAATACTTTCCAGACTCCTGCACAAAGCCAGTGTCAGACAAGTGTTAAGTTCTGTCATAATCATATGAACAAAGCACGTGACATTTCAAGTCCTGGTATTCTGTAAACATGCAAAGAAAAATAACACTCTAAAATTGGAACTAATAAAAATTCACATTTAGTGGCAAACACAGAGAAAAAAATAGAAATTTCAGTTTGGCTCTAAGAACAGCAAGAAAATTCTAATGATCAAAATCTGCAGGTGTCTGTTACTAAGAGCAAGACTTTAAACAAGCCTTAGAGGTACTGTCTATGCCATCAAAAATATGTAAATCATCTGATGCACATTGATCACTTGATAAACCTTTGTTGAGTGAGTGAATGAATGGGTGAACAAATGTATGTAAGTGATTACATTTTCGTCACTAAGTAGAAAGAATGAGAACTAAAGAGAAGGTGAAGAAAATGAGGAAGAAAGAATAAGGAAAGTTAAATGCTCTCAGTTTTCCCTGAGGACTCTTTTGAAAAAAAACCAACTAGTGGTTTTAATCTTTGGAGTCAAAACTAGCATCGTGCAGAGGGCACACGATAAGAGATCAAGAAGTTCATAATGGCACCTTTGCGGCTTCCTGGTCCTCATTTGCAGCTGAGGCTGGAACAGGGGCCTTAGCAGAGATGTGACCCCAGGGAGCCACCCTGAGTGATGGAAGGGACTGGGCGCAGTCTGATTCAGAGAGAACACAGGAACCCGTCGATGTGTCAGGGAGCAAGCCCCACATACCTTTCAGGTGAATGTGACTGGGAAGTGTGCTCAAGGAGAGCAGAGGCAGGTTAAATCTTTCTCATTCCAGCTGACCCCATGCCTTTCAATTTCTACTTTGGGGGGGGTGGGTGGTGTCAGAGATGAGTCCCTAAGTTCTGGAATGGCAGGTTTAATAGTGACTGAGGTTCAGACACCTCTCCAGCACCAGTGCTGTCTTCTGCATCTATGGAGCCAAGGCATTCAAAGGCTCTTTCTTCCGGGACACCAAGGGGACCACCTGTTCTCAATGCAGTTATTTTTGTGATGTTTACAGTATCAGCCCCCATCTACCAACAAGAAAATGAAGTCTCAGAGGAGAAGGAAAGGTGGGCCAAAGAAACACCCAGGAGGGGAACAGAAGGAGGGGACGGAAGCAAGTCAGCAGATGAAAGGGAAGATGAAAGAGCAGAGGAGAGAGACTGGAGCTAGGAACTGAACACAGGCAAGAAAGGAACATGGAGGAAAGAAAGACTAAGACAGAGATGAGGCGGATGAGAGAGAAGCAGACGGCAAGAGAGAAAAGTGGGAGATGCTATAAAGGAAATGAAGAAGAGTAGGCCAGCTGGAGCTAGAAAACGCATGGGACAGAAGGAGGAGAAGAAACCTGTTGTAGGAAGTGGCTGATAAACATGGAGAAATGAAAAAGTAACATATAATGCCTGAGAAAACCCAAACAAAGACAGTGGCAAGAATGAAAACATGAACACAAAGTACGAAAGAGGGAAATAAAGAAATATTCCCTTCCCCACAGAAAAACAAGCATTAAAATAAAAATCAAGGTTTTTATATGCATTTTAATTTTTTGTGTGAATTTTACAAGAATTTCCACGTCAATAAATGTCCAGAGTTAAATGTTAACCCCAAATTTTCAGCAAGATTGAATTGTGTCATAACCATCCCCAGATTTCCTTCCCTACAGTGTGACTGGAGGCCGCATTTCTTAGTCAAGCTCGGGCCAAAGGGCACCCAGTATTTGCCTAAAGGCCCGTGAGGCCTGAGAGCTTACCTATGAAAGGAGGTCACTGAACTTTTTGTGTGTGCACTTTGGAATCAGATATGAAAGATGCATTAATGTTCTGGGGCTGCCAGAATAAAGTACCACACCACAGACTAGGTGGCTTACACAGCAGAAATTCGTTTTCACACATTCCTGGAGGCTGGAAGTACAAAGTCAGAGTATTGGTAGGATCAGTTCCTTCTGGGAGCTGTGAGTGAAGGATCTGTTTCAGGTCTCTTTCTTCCACTTGGAACTGGCCTTCTTTTCCCTGTGTTTTCAGATCATCTTCCCTCTGTACAAATCTCTATACCCAGATTTCCTCTTCTTATAAGGACCCTAGTTATATTGGATTAAAATATGACCATCATGATCTTATTTTCACTGAAGTTATCTGTGTAAAGACCCCATCTCCAAATACAGTAACATTCTGAGGTACTAGGGGTTAGGACTTCAACTTGTGAATTTGGGGCGGGGGTGGGGAGGACACAAGTCAGCCCCAAACCAAAGACTCCTGATGTCTGACTACTGCCCTATGATTCTATCACCTATAAACGTCTCTCTCTTATGCGCCCGCTCCCCCCTCACACACCCCCCCACTAGATATTTAGACCTGAAATCCTATGAGTTTATGTTCCATGAAATACCAGAACCATGTTATGTTAGGGCTGCAAAAGGTCTCAAATCATTTGCTTCAATCCCTTCATTTTAAAGATAAGGATACTGAGATCTATAAATGGCTGAAGGATGCCTGAAATGGCTGAAAATGGCTTGGTTTCTAAGCCACACCCTCTTTCTGGCCGGGAGAGAAGAGCACAAAATCAACATGGACTAAGAAAGAATTCCAAAAGGAAAAGATGGGAGCAAATGAGAACAAAAGCACTCAGTTTTCTTGAGGGTAAAGAAATGCCAGGTAGAATCACAGAATTTGAGTCTTAGAGACTTTCCTCCTTCCGTTTCCTTGATTTAAGCAATAGGGTTAGTATCTTCATAGATAATAAAGCAAAAAGTCTCAAGATCATTCAAATTGTGAATTATACGAGCTAAGGGAAGGTGCAAGAGAGAAGTGCTCAGCCAAGCAAATGACGACACAGGGTAAGAAGATGATAAGCCAAGAAATGAAGCATTTCATCCAAATAGCCCTCTTGGAAGATGTCAAGATATAAAGGAACATCCTTTCTACCTGTCCTTCTTGCCCCAGCCATGCTTTCTACTTCAGGATCATCTTTTGTCCATGGTTCACTGAAAACGCAGGATATATGATATATAGATATGTCCAAGTCTCAAGCCAGGAGGAAAAAGTTTGATCACGAGCTTGTCAGAGTATCGTATGGGAGCCAAGACACTTCTGTTGTGGTTGCAAAGTGGGTCCTGGCTTATCAGAACAGATAAGAGCCAGGCTGGAACCTGAGCCCATCTGGCCTTCTTCAGGAGACTCCCAGTTCTCCTGCTATTACATCTATGGTTTGGAACCAGCCCCAGATAAAAGCCTCAAGCATAAGCCAACACCTACTGTTCCTACCACCTGAGAGTAACCCTCAAACTGAGATGGCTTTTCAAGGGACCACAGTTTGGCAGAAAAGTAACAGTCGATGTCCTGTGGGATTTCTTAGAGGATTATCCCTTCCCTTTTTCATTGATGGTTGCATCAATGCCATTATAACACAGGGATAAATGACAATTATACCCAATAATGAACATCATTCAAGAAAAAAGGCAAAGACTTTAAAAGGAAAATAAAGCAATAGAACTTTCCAGTTAAAGAATGCTTCACCAACAGACTATTAGTTAAAACCCTGCTTCCCTGGTGGCTCAGATGGTAAAACATCTGCCTGCATTGCGGGAGACTGGGTTCGATCCCTGGGTCAGGAAGATTCCCTGGACAAGGAAATGGCAACCACTCCAGTACTCTTGCCTGGGAAATCCCATGGATGGAGGAGTCTGGTGGGCTACAGTCCATGGGGCTGCAAAGAGTCGGACTCAACTGAGCGAGTTCACTTTCTTTCTTTTTACAATGGGTTATATTAACTCTAAAGCAGTCATCTTGAATGCCTATATGTGATTTCTAAATAACATAAATTAAGTAAACAGAAAGAATCTATTGCTGTCTTTCATCTCCTCCCTTCTACTTTTAAAACAACCACTAGTGATACATGGCTTATAAAGATGAATGAAAGGATGGATGGACAAATGAGTGAGATAGGGAGGGGAAGAGTGGTTGGGAAATAGACCATAAAAGTTAAGTAGCACTGTGTATGTGTTAGATGTTCAGTCATGTCTGACTCTTAGCAAACCCGTGGACTGTAGCCCACCAGGCTCCTCTGTCCATGGAATTCTCCAGGCAAGAATACCGGAGTGGGTAGCCATTCCCTTCTCCAGGGGATCTTCCTGACCCAGGGATGGAACCTAGGGTTCTTGCGTTGCAGGTGGATTCTTTATCGTATGAGCCACCAGGGAAGCCCTGCTGAGATGAAATAGTTCCTCTCGTCCTTGCCTAAGACAGTGATGCAAGTGCAGAGTAAAAGAGGGAAGGCAGAGGAGTTGTGTTTGCACAAGTTTTGCATGTTTGGAATTTGCTATACTCAAGCCAAAACTGAATTCATTCAAGGACTTATTGCTAAAGGTGGAAACCAGCTGAGTACTTTATAGTGAATGTTATGTTCCCTATTCATCCCCTCCATGCTTTCTTGAAGTAGGCAGCATATTCATAATAATTTGAAAGCCCTCTGTTTCAACTGCTTCTTTTAGGGCAAATTGATGGTTGTGTGTAAAACCAACAGGAATATGTAAGGACTCATGATCCTTAAATTGTTGAAAAATATTTTTCCTGAGTACCCACGATATGTAAACCTCTGTACAAGGCATGAAGGAGAATGATAAAGATAGGTGAGGCAATAAAACATAGTAGTTAAGAGTACAGAATCTAGAATCAGACTGCCTGGTTTCAAACCCTGGCTATATCACTTAATAGCTGTATGTCCTTGGGAAAATAATGTAATTTACCTGTACCTCAGATTCCTCATCTGCCACATGGGAGTGATAATTGAATCTACCTCATAAGAGTTGTGAGGATTTATTGAGATTGTGTGTGTGTGTGTACAAATATAAATTACAGTGTTTAAAATGGTACCTGGCACATAGTAAGCACAATTAAGGTTTTAGTTGATATTATTTTTCTTAGTTCTTAAAATTACAGCCATCTGAAAAAGAAATAGGTCTCATCAAGTGGAAGTGAGTCCCCTGTCACCAAAATCTTCAAGCTTAAGCTTACCAACACTTTCCATTCATGTGGTAGTGTCTTCCAAGTGCATGATAAGAGAAAGAGAATTCAGTGACCTAAGACCCCTTCCAACCCGGAGAACCCCAGTTCTATGAATTATTCCAACTTCAATGGAAGTTCGACTGTCCTGTATGAGGAACCGTTAACTTTTATTTTGAGGTTGTAGAAAAGAAGTTTCAGAAAACCACCATTTTTCTCAACCAGTTAAAATCAAATGTAATATGTGTTTTCATTTCACAGTGCCTGAGGAAAATTTAATTGTAGCATGAACTCCAGCCCTTACTAGTTTAAAGTAAAATTGCCAAAATAAATAAAAATGTGGGATATTTCCGGGCTCACACAGCTTCCGGGACATTTCGGTTTCTAGGGCTGCCGATTCAGTGCCTCTCACAAGCATTTGATCTTCTTTCAAACATCTCTTGAAAACAAACAAAACCTCATACAGCTTCTCATGTGCGTGCTGTTAGGATGTAAGGGTGGAAAAGGAGGCAGAGAAAGAAGCTCCGGGAGAGCCCCTCCTCCCTCTCCCCTCCAGCTCCTGACCTTCTCCCTCCCACCCTCGCCAACAGGAAACGATGTTTTCCTAACTAATAAGGCTTGCCATTTCTCAAGTCCACTTACACACCATGGAGGAAGATGAGGTCTGTTCTCTTTGCTTGCCTGTATGAAGGGAATAGGGCTTTGAGCAATGTTTATTAGACAACAGACAGCTGATGTTTAATCCAGGACAAAACTGATAGTCTAGAGTTAAGGTGGAAGCCTTTTGCTGACAATGAGAAGATAAATCACTTACAGTGGTCTGTGGTGACCTAAGTGGGATGGAAATCTAAAGGAGAGGGGACATATGCATACACATAGCTGATTCACTTTTCTCTACAGTAGAAACTAACACAACATTATAAAGCAACTATACTCCAATAGAAAATAATTATAAAAAATAAAAATAAAGATAAATTGTTTTAAAAGAAGCAGAGTGCCTTTATGAGTTTCTAAATATCCACTATACAATTCTCCAGTGATTAAAAGCCCAGCACCTGAATCCTTTGAAAATCAGTGACAATATATATTGGCCTGGGCAAGATAAGTCCATTTTTAAAGAAGGACCAGGCAAGGTTAGGAAAAGCTTTTCAGTGGTCATTAAATTTCCAGGTCTGCAAGGTCAAAGTCAGTTTTCTCATCCTCAGAGCTCTAACTGAAATCTGAATACCATTCCCTGATACTCATCTATTTAGGATTCCTTCTTTAATGGAACTGCTTTAACACCCTTAAGGGGGGCTTCCCTGGTGGCTCATGTGGTGCAGAATCTGCCTGCAATACGGGAGACCTAAGTTCAATCCCTGGGTCAGGAAGATCCCCTGGAGGAGGGCATGACAACCCACTCCAGTATTCTTGCCTGGAGAACTCCATGGACAGAGGAGCTAGTGGGCTACAGTCCATGAGGTCACAAAGAGTAGGACACAATTGAGCAACTAACACTTTAATACCCTTAGGGTTACCTTGTTTTTATCTTACAACCAAAAGAGATGGCTTAGAAATATAGACTTACATTTAAACTCAAGGAGAGAGAAATGTAAACTGAGAACAGCAAGGAAATTATGAGAGATGTGGGACAATGGGCATATGAGCTCATGTCTGGTACTAATGGAGAGCAGCAAAGAAGCTTCTCACCACATAAGGAACTCAATCATAGCTCAATGGGCTACTACCCCATTAGTAATAAGAGCTAGAAAACATTTCCAAAGATTCCCATCTATTTTATTCACTGATGAGATTATAGTTTTCAGATCCATTTGGTCAGAAAACTAAGAAACTTAGAAAACTAAGTCTTTTGGAAAATGTGGAGGTTTGATAGAAATAAGAATGCTGAAGGTCCATCCAACTTTAATTCCAAATATCCTTGGTGGTAACTTACAATCTGTAGTTAACTACAGCAAATAGTTTTGGAAGAAAGAAGATTATTTTCTCTTTGTGTGTGTGTGTGTGTGTGTGTGTGTGTGCGCGCGCGTGCGCACACACACAGTGGGATTCACATGCCAGAATTTCTTACAAAATTCTCTGTAAAATATATAAACATTCACATGGAGCTTTCTGTCTGGTCAGCTCCAAGAGGTCATGTAATCAAAGACCAGCCAGCTCTGCCATCCATGAAAATATGATGTGGTATTTTCACAGCTGTAGATGACAATTATGGCAAGACAAAAATTCTAAATGATTAGGAGTAAGACCATGGCAGGTTGAGGGTTGGATAAGGAATCCTATTGTAGACTTGAGAATATGTAATATTTATGTCACAATCTGAGTGTGGCAAACTTGAATCATTCATGAGGCATTGGAGGGCTAGAAAAAAATGAAAAATATAAAAGGAATTGATAAATACATAGCATTATTTTGTCAGTATTGACTGACCAAGGCCACTATTGGATGCTCTGGTTTGTCTCTGTCAATAATGATACTTGTTTCCTTATTCAAAGAACACTAGGATGGAAGTAAAAGTACTTTGGGCACAATTCTGATTTTCTTTTAAACTGTATACACACATGAATTGTTCTTGTGCCATTTTCTGTCTTGGAAAAGCACTGGCTGGCACCATGCATGTTTACTTTACATGCTGAAGACTCACGTCAACCTCAAACAGACGCAAATCACTTTAACTTGTCATAGTGTTATTTTGTTCATCCTAAAAGTTCAGAAGAGCCTTCCAAACTTGCAAAATTTCTCTCAATTCAGAGGAGGAAAATTCAGAACACAGTATTTGAATGTTCTGCCCAGATTTGTCACACACACAAAGCATGAGTGAAAGAGGGTAACGCCCTTTCCTACTAATCTCTGAACTCATCACTATTGCATTGAAATGATACCAAAAGGTAACAACCTTGAGCCCCACATCTCCCCAGAATATTAGAATATAAATTACTGCATACATGAGTTTAAGGACTCCAACATATGTTTTATGTCAGATGAAACAATGCTATTTTGGAGGCTAAAGAGAAAAAAATAATCAAATCCAGTTTTTAGGTAAAAATATGCTGAATCTTTAGCACATATCAGTAAAATTGCTAGAATCTGGTGTTTCACTTTTTTAAATACCACAACAGTTGAACCTTTCAGCAATTCTAAAATCAACTCCCTCTGGGAAAGATAGTGTGCTCAAAGTGTTGTGTGTGTTTTTTTTTAATTTAAAAATGTAACGCAAACAGCTAACAAAACAGGCTGCCCGTAAAATCAACAGCCTAAGCAGCCCTGGAGTATTTTACAACATCCTTCAAGACTATTCAAGGCAACATAAATAACTCTTGCCAGCAAGGGAAAATACCCTTCAGCTTTTTTTCCCTTTCCTTTTTCTTTTTTCAGGCTTTTAAACCATTTTGGTAGTGATTTGCTACATCACAGACAAAAATACTTCAAACGGAGTCAGGTGGTATCCTTTGAAAAGTAAGGAATTGCCAAGACAGGATAATCTGTGAATAATTATAGGATAAACACATTCCCTAGACTGGGGGATTCCTAGAGGTGTACCTGTCACTAGAAACAAGAGCTAAGCATCTGCTAGTGCTGCGGTCAAGGGCGCCCTGGGCACCCAACAAGTAACTATTACCCCCCAATCAGAGAAAGGGCAGTACTCAAGCATGGGGTGTGCCTTCCCAACAGGAACTATTTCTAAAAAGGCAATAATAATAGCTGTTATTTATTAGGCACATGCCCTGAGGTAAAGGCTCTCACAAATCACCTCCTTAATCTTCACCATTAGCCTAAAGGGTAAATGTTATAATTACGCCCCCTCCCACATTGTACAATTAGAAAACCTAGACTAAGGGGGCTAAATGTCTTGTCAAGGTCTTGCCCTAACAAGTGGTCAGACCAGAATCCAAATTCAAGGTGGACTGCAGCATGTTAACCACGCACTGTGCTCTCTCTTCTGCATTTCTTCACTGATATTTACTGTACTGCAGCCTGGCAGCTCTAAGTTCCAAGACAGGATGGGCTCTGTGTGCATCAGGAAGTAGGAGGCCATGCCAGGCTGCCGTTAACCTGAACTCTCTGCCACCACTCCTGCAGGAAATGCAAACCAATGGGACAAGCATTTCCGGGTTCGCCATTTTGCTCACACATCCAAGGAGGAGACAGAGGTGAAGGGACCTTGCTACCTGCCCTCAAGGAGATTACTTTTTAGTGGGAAAGCAAACACTTAGATAATTTGTTCCACAAGTCAGTGCTCTAACAAAGGCAGACCCAGAGTGGATTCTGACAGCACAGAAGCCAGAACAGACAGCTGTTGCCATCACGTTCACAAACGAGAGCTAAACCAAGGGTCCTTGAAACAGCTGGCTCTCTGGCACACCACTGCGGTAGGTAAATGTGTAAGGGTGATCACATGGAAGCATAACAACATTATGAGGTGGGTGCTCTTACTCCACCCTTCATTTTACAGAACAGGAAACTGAGAAGGAGAGGACAGTGCAGCGATTGTCAAAGGTCACACAATTCTGTGTTGGGAGCTGGGATCCAAGCTAGGTATATAAATCCAGGTTCTCTGAGAAATATGTATGAGACTGGGTTACAGGAGCAAGGGTTTGATGAGGGGAAATACCCATGTGAAAAGCAGCAGGAGAGGATCAGGAAAGCCCGAGTAAGTCAGCAGAATGCAAGTGCAAGTCTGACCTCAGTGAAGCCGAGGAGGAGATGACTGGGGACAAGCATCCTGGATGGCTGTACCATCTAAAGAAAAGTCAGCAAAGCCTCTGAGGAGTCCTTGAGCCAAAGATGGCCAATAAAGAAGTCTTGGGTTTCCCAGAAATTGGGTCTGCCCTGGTGTCCCCACTACACTCTTGAGCTATGAGAGGGGGCTGGGGGGCCCATCTACCTTGCATGGTCAGAGGAGACGATCATGTTGGAAAAAATGTCCTTTCCCACTCTAACCACATAAAAGATAGGGTGAGGTCATTTCCAGAAAAACATAAATAGAAAGGGGGCTGGGCAGACCAACGCTGTGCCCAGACTGTTAGACCTATCTCTTTGCTGAAGAGGCAGTTACTCTAGCAGGAGCATCCATCTCTTGAAAAGTGCACCTTGTCCTTTGGTTTTAAAAGTCACATCCCAGAGCACTGAGTTGATCTCATGACACTCACTCTACGTGGCTCCCAGAGATGAAAGACTGACCTCACTCTCCTGGAATTTGGACTTGCAATCCCCCAAAATAATGATATCAAAGTTGATACTGAGACATCGAAATCATCATCTAATATTTCACATGTCTCCAGGCTAAGCCAGCAAAATAGCCAGGGCACATCCTTTTCAACAGGTTGACATCTGGGCCATCTCTTCAATCATCCATTGCTTTTTTTTTTTTTTTTTCTATTTTGCCCTTTTTAGGAGAAAGTCAATGCTGAGTTAGAACTTTAGGCTGTACAATAGACTATTAACATGATGGGCAGTATTTTCCCAGCATTTTTTATAGGGTGCCAGGCTTTTCTTAGAGTTTATGTCATACAATACTTAACTTGTTTGTAGTGGGTGGAGATGGAAACATAGTCTATTGAAAACATCACTGCTTCCTCCCTAAAATTTAAAGGGGCTATTATCCTTTTAGATTCTGCCTCTCAGGCAATGTCTCACAAAGATAGGCGGGGAGAAAGTAAGGGCTAATCATATTCACAGGGTTAGCTTTTGCTAAATGAATATTGTGCTACTAGATCTCCATTAATAGCATACAAATGGGACTCAGCTCACACTGGGATAAGGGAGGGTACCCACTTCCCTAGTTTAGAGTCTTGCCTTACCCTCTAAACCAGCATCTGCCACCATCTGGGATCATGGGCAACTCATGACATTATCAGTTACTGTTGCGTTTTGCAACACCAGATATTGGTCTACCTCTTTGGGAAGCATCATGGTCGAGTATCTATCTGGTGAGCTCCAGGATCAGAAGCGACTGATACAAATCCCAAACATGGTCACATCTTCACTGTAAGAAATCAGGCACGTTGTTTTTTATTCATATTTCATGAAGGTAAAATGGGTAAGACACTAGTACCCATCTCTGAGAGAACTATGAGAATTAAATAATAAAATGTCTACAATTAACACTTAAAAAACAGTGACCAGCACATACACATGTTCAACTGGTGGAACTGTTATTCTTTTATGAAGCTAATAGGTGGTTTTACTATTAGTTCTAGGTCTATCAATTTGTTCCTATGTGACCTCAAGCAAGTCACTAAATCTTCAGGAGCCTCAGATTGTGAATGATACCAATGCAAACAACCTCATCTCCTGAGGTTGTTGGGAGGATTCACGGAGATGACTGTGTAAACTGTAATATGCATGCAAATTTTAATCAAGATAACTATTACTGCCATTGTCGTTAGCTCTCAGGGAACTTAAAAAGTTTGTGGACAGTTTTCCACTGGAGAACTAAGAGCTAGGATCACCAAGAGATAATGGGGGAATGTGAATGATCCCTTCATGGCATTTTCCAACTTCCTATATATCTGTGTATGGCATACACTGTGTAATAATGTAGATCACAAATTAACCCCTATCAAACCTATCGCTCATGAGTCAGTTAACCCTTCCTTCAGAGGGTATGTTTCCTTAGCCAACCCCACTGAGCTTGAGGACCAGCTTGTTTTTTTTTTTTGTAAATAATGTTACCTTCTCTGGTGTCAATAGGAAACAGTATTTACTCACTACTGTTTTCCTTTCAAAAAATCTGTCTAGTTGCATACTAGAAACGGTTTTAGCTGGTTTGTTTGTCTTGGACAGGCTGTTGAAGTGAAAAGTTTTTGCTTGGCTGAATGTGGGACAGTTTCATAACCCCTTCAAGAAGCGCAATGAAGGAGGGAGGTTGCCAGCTCCGACGGCTGCCCCTCGCAGGCCTCCACTTGCCACCCATTGTCAAGGGGGGCCCGCGTCATTAAATTATAACAATGAGCAAAGCAACAGATGCAATGAGACTAAATCCTGAGTGCTTTTGTTTTGTCACTGTCATTGTCTGCAACAAAGAAGTCACATGTGAGAGCCTGGGCAGAGAGCCAAATGCAAACCAGACGACACCCCAGCTGGTTCTGAATGGCCTCCATCATAGGCCTGTGTGCATGGGAACCATGCTACTTGGAGCGGTGTCAGCTTTATCCAGTGAGTTTCTGCCCAGGACTTGGCTGTGATGCCGAGACAGGCCCAGAAGAAAGAGCCCAGAAGATCCCTCCACTCAGACTTTACACCTTACACTTCTGCTTTAAGAGAAAAGAAAGAGTTTCTGAATTGGGGAAAGGGATAAGATCTATGTGGTTGGCCAAACTAACCTCAATCATTTTTGCTACAGCGATCATGAATGTGAAGAGAGAGGTATGGAAGATACCTGAACTTTTTCTTCTGGAAGCCTGTGATTAATTCGGCTTGAGAAGAAGACTGGAGATTAAATGCCTCACGTGTTTTCTTTTTACTTGTAACCATTTCATTCTGGAGTGTTTCCTTGGAATGGGCTTTATTCAGATTCTTTAAAATCCTTTTTCTAAGCTGTCATGCCTTGCAAACAGAAAAAGAGGCTAAAACCCAAATTAGGGTATTTTTAGTCCTATTAATTAATTTGGTTACTAGTTTGATAGACCAATAGTATCCTTAAAAATAGTGACTATGGGGGTTTGATGAGCCATATACCGTCAGCAGGGTCTACTGAGAACTGAACAGAAATGTTTCAAGGAGTTTGGGACAATAGTATGTCCACTCTGTCGCTGCATGTCTTTCTTCCATTTTCCAGAGAACTGCTTTAAGGAAACCGAATAAGGTGTAAGTTTAGAAATAAAAACTTTACCGGTAGCTTAACAGCAGATGCTTTGTGGAGCACCAAATGCATGTCAAGTGAACCTGGTAAAATTTGTATATTAGAGGGGAAAGTGCCAGGATTGTAAACAGATAGCATCTCAAGCTCTCCTACACGAATGCCCATCTTCTTCCCACAAAGATTTTTTTTCAGTGGCCACTGAGCTAGATATTTTAATAAACATTTTTACACAATGGTGTTTTCCTCCTTCTATTTAGGAGGTATAAGATTTTTTTTCATTTATTTTTATTAGTTGGACACTAATTACTTTACAATATTGTAGTGGTTTTTGCCATACATTGACATGAATCAGCCATGGATTTACATGTGTTCCCCGCCCCGATCCCCCCTCCCACCTCCCTCTCTACCTGATCCCTCTGGGTCTTCCCAGTGCACCAGCCCTGAGCACTTGTCTCATGCATCCAGCCTGGGCTGGTGATCTGTTTCACCCTTGATAGTATACTTGTTTCAATGCTGTTCTCTCGAAACATCCCACCCTCACCTTCTCCCACAGAGTCCAAAATCTGTTCTGTACATCTGTGTCTCTTTCTGTTTTGCATATAGGGTTATCATTATCATCTTTTTAAATTCCATATATATGCGTTAGTATACTGTATTGGTGTTTATCTTTCTGGCTTACTTCACTCTGTATAATGGACTCCAGTTTCATCCATCTCATTAGAACTGATTCAAATGTATTCTTTTTAATGGCTGAGTAATATTCCATGGTGTATATGTACCACAGCTTCCTTATCCATTCATCTGCTGATGGGCATCTAGGTTGCTTCCATGTCCTGGCTATTATAAACAGTGCCGCGATGAACATTGGGGTGCATGTGTCTCTTTCAGATCTAGTTTTCTCGGTGTGTATGACCAGGAGTGGGATTGCTGGGTCATATGGCAGTTCTATTTCCAGTTTTTTAAGGAATCTCCACACTGTTCTCCATAGCAGCTGTACTAGTTTGCATTCCCACCAACAGTGTAAGAGGGTTCCCTTTTCTCCACACCCTCTCCAGCATTTATTGCTTGTAGACTTTTGGATAGCAGCCATCCTGACTGGCATGTAATGGTACTATTTTCACCATCAACGTACAAAGTGCTAACTTGCTTTTATAAAGGACTTGGTGATAATTCTAATGTTCCAGGTAGAGCTGAAAATATGTGTAAGAAAAATGATCAAATCCCTATGGGTCTGAGTCAATAGGTATCATTTCCAGTGATTAGTAAT
Source organism: Muntiacus reevesi (assembly GCF_963930625.1). NCBI lineage: Eukaryota > Metazoa > Chordata > Mammalia > Artiodactyla > Cervidae > Muntiacus > Muntiacus reevesi. Next base: position 12,206,638 of record NC_089249.1, on the reverse strand, counting down.
TGAGTCTGCCTCTGCTTCTCACCCTCTCCAGTTCTCATGTCTGAGTGATCTCCAAGGTCCCTCACAATGATCTTTAAATGTCTAACAGTGATTGGGAGAGTGATCATTTCCTTAGCCAGAAGGAAAGATTTGGAGATTCCAGTGCCTGTGATGAGAACCCTTGGTTTTGGTCTGGATGGAAAATGTTCCTGGGAAAAAGGAATCCTTAAAACTCATTCTGTACCAATGATTATCCACTACGCCCTTCTCTCAGGGCTTCCTGACTAGAAGGAAAATCAAGAGAAGCCACACCTGATGTTTATGCATGTAAATGTCATTTCCTTCTGGATTTTATATTGCAGCTTATTTGTCTAAATAAATGTTGCTATTTAAGTATGTTCAAGGATAAAATAATAATTGCAGAAGAGGTATAATGACTTGATCCTGCACATTATCAGAGGGTTCATTATATTCATTCAATAGGTATTTATTGAGCACCTGAAATGTTTTGGGCACTGGTGTAGACATGGAGCTGTAACAGTGAGCAGAGACATGTCCCTATTATCATAGGGCTTCTATTCTAAGCAAAACTCAGTATTCCTTGGATAACAGAATGGTTGTTGATAGGTGAATGGTAGCACCAAAACAAGGAACCCAGAATGTTTAATCCAAGAATAGTTCCTTTCCAATAAATATTGAATAATAATAATAGTAGTAAATAACAATTGGTAATACTTATGTAGTTTTCACGGTGTTCAAGGCCTATTATAAGTGATTTTATGTTCTAATTTTTTAATCCTTAATCCTAAAAGGTAGAAACTATTATTATCACAGTTTATGGATGAAATTGAGACACGGGAGATTGTCACTTACACAAGTTCACATAGCTAGAAAACAGAAGAACCAGGATTTGAGCACAGCTCAGAATGTCTGTGATTTTGTAGTTTCCAAATCAGGTACAAAACTCCCCAATATTCTACTTCAAAACCTCTGCCTCTCTCCAGAGGAGAAAAAGAAAAAAATGAAAAGTTATCTCCTTTTTACAGAAACTAAAACAGAACAAAAAGCAATAAAACGATGGAGGATGATCCCAGCATATGATTTTTTTTCTCACTAGGAAAAGGTGTTCCAAGCCTGAAGACTGGATTTTAAAGGATCGCCTTCCTGCCAAATAACCTGTGATAGTGGCAGATGAATAAACACATATTTTTGCGTGATTACAAAGCAATCCCCATGCCATCAAGGGTAAATTGAAGTAGCCTTAGTGAGGTTTGTCTAAATGAAAAACCCAAGGCCATCCACTTATTTATGTCTTTCTCAGAAAACCCTGGCCCAAGTTGTCTATTAAACTGACTGGTGAGACATAAGGTATGAAGGTTGAGACCCAATGTTAGAAACAGATGGGTTGGGTACATAAAAATTCATCAAAGTGATGTCACTTTTTCTCCCGTGTTTTTAGGAAGTACATTTGAAGAACACAAGCAGAGGCAGTGCAGGAAGCAAGAATTACAGGATGTAGGAGGACCTCCCCGAAGAGTGAAGAATGAAGCGCCACCGGCAGGACCCTTCGCTCTGCACGAGTCACCTGTCAAACACCAGAAGACCTACCAAAAACAAGTTTGATAACATTTCAGAAGATGGGCATTCCCCCCAGTGAAACGAGTAAACATTCCAACATTGTCTTTAGGAGTGATTGTTCAAAGCTTTGCACCTTGCAAAAATGACCCTGGAGTTGGTAGATTGCTGTTGATCCTTTATCCATAATGTTCTATAGAGAAAATATATATATATAGATCTTAGTCCCTGCCTCTCAAGAGCCACAAATGCATGGGTGTTGTATAGATCCAGTTGCACTAAATTTATCTCTGAATCTTGGCTGCTAGAGACATTCATTCAGCAGGCTTGTCTAAGTGGTTTATTAATTTTTTTATTTGCACTTCTTTCTACGCAACACAGGCTGTTTGTTTTACAGTGTCTGAAAACCTTGTTCCTCTATCCCGCCGCCCTCCCCATCACCTTTATATTTGCTGAATTTGGCCTCCTTAACAGCAGCAGCAAGCAGTTAAGTAGCACACCAGTGTTTAACCCACAAGATCCCATCTGTGGCATTTGTACCAAATATAAGTTGGATGCATTTATTTTAGACACAAAGCTTTATTTTTTCCACATCTTGCTAAAAGATACAAGTAGTTACAACTTTGAGGCCAATCATTTTAGGCGTATGTTTTAAGCATAGAAAAAAAAATCTCAAACTCTGAGTGGTTGCTTCAAGAGATGAGTTAGTGTGTGACCTGATCAGTACTTCTCTCTTTTTATTTCTTCCATATAGAGCACTATGTAAATTTAGCATATCAATAATACAGGATATATCAAACAGTATGTAAAACTCTGTTTTTTAGTACAATGGTGCTATTTTGTAGTTTGTTATATGAAAGAGTCTGGCCAAAACGGTAAAAGGTGAAAGCAAAACTAAAGAGGAAGCCTGGAGCCAAAGGTTACACAGAGGGGAAGGGTACTCAAAACTCAAACATTTGGGAAAGAAAAGCTCCCCAACTGTGGCTTCCAAGAAAAATAAGACACAAAGTCCACTGATACAAATTTGATTGGCGAGTCCAGAGAGGAGTAGAACAAGCAGAAGGCTAGGAGGTTAATAATCCTGGTTTCTTATTCTCGCTGAAGAAACAAACATCTGACGACTCTGCCACGGACTCACCACTGTGTGACCTTGGGCAAGTCACTTCACCTCTCTGTGCCTCAGTTTCCTCATCTGCAAAATGGGGGCAATATGTAATCTACCTACCTCACAGGGGTGGTATGAGGATTAAAAAGATAAAGCTCCAGATTTTTATCCTGAGTTGCTATGAGGGCATCAAGATCAGAGCCCTTGAGTTGCTAGGATGCCAAGAATTCTATAAACAACCCATTCACAGCATAGCTAGAAAATTGATAAGCTGAATGCTCTTGACATGCCAGTTCTTGTCAGTGAGGTTATCCAACTAACTATCTGTTAAAAGCTAACAGTTCAATCTCTTTTAAAACACTTTTCAAAATAGAAACTTTGAATCTACAATTCGGTTTTGAATTCTGCATTTGGATTTACAAATATTAAGTGAAAATGGAGAAAGGAAAAGAAAGAAGGAGAAAAACAGATTTCTACAAGTGAAAGGATGGTTACTCCTTTTGTTAGCACACAGACTCTTCCAGGCATTTACTAATAATCGAATAATTTGTTGTTGTTTAGTCGCTCAGTCATGTCCTACTCTTTGCGACCCCATGGACCATAGCCCACCAGGCTTCTCTGTCCATGGGATTTCCCAGGCAAGAATACTGGAGTGGGTTGCCACTACCTCCTCCAGGGGATCGTCCCAACCCAGGGATCGAACCCACATCTTCTGCTTGGCAGGCAGGTTCTTTACCACAGAGCCACCTGGGAAACCCCATCTAATAATACTTACTTTAATATCATAAATGAGACTATTCATTTTGAAAGCCACAGTTATTTCCTCTCTTTAAGCCCAAGATTTCAAATACTGAAATAATAACTAGTAAAAAGTCATAAATTTACTTTCCTGAATATACTTTATTCTTATCCTTGGAAGTATATACATAAACATATATTTTTAATTTTTTTTTTCACAAAAACATGCTTAACTAGAGTTGCAAGTTGAAAGACAAAAGTTTCTTTTCACAGCTAGAAATTTTCTAGCTCATAACTCTTGTCTGCTTAGAAGAGTGGCTTCTAGTCCTCTGTGGATGTATCTTATCCATTCAATTGAAAATTGGTATCAAGAAAACAGTGATAAGAACAAGTCTGTGCTGACCTAGAAAAGTATTTCCTGTCTATATATCAAGGTTTTCTTACTAAAACAACAAATCATTCATCATTCGTATCTTTTTATATGCCTTAGAATTTTTTGGTAAAAAGCAACCAGGCTTGATTATTTCATGTAAATTATATCCCTTTTATTCTAGGAGAGTGTACATGCAAAACAAAAATAGCATCTTTGGTTTTCATTCCACTGGTTCACCTCAAGGTTCAGAGGCCAGAAAAAAAGAGATTTCTTGTATCTCCAAACTTAAGCAAAAAGAGGCCTCTTTAGTGGATGTCCCTTTCAGCCAACTGGTATTTTAACCTCAGTCCACAGTGTTATTTGAATTCAGCACCTCCAGCATGCTGAACTATGTTCTGATCACTGTGGACAATGTAAAAGAAACCATAGGTGGTTTTGCTCTTCATCTGTTTTCTAGACATATGGGTTCTGTGGATCCAATGGGAAAATGGATCCGTTTTCCCAAAATGGCACTTCTGATTTTTATTTCTTATTCCTAGTGTATACCTTTTAAAATTACTGACTACCAACAACATGTTACATGCAACCTTCAACAGACTTATGTTTCCAGACATAGGTGAATATCTTAATTCTAAGAGTGTCTATGACTTATTTGATTCACTAATAATTCTATTCATAACCAAAAATACCCCAGTGAGGAAAGCTTAAATATGGAAAGCCATATTACTTTTCTTAATTTTTTCTAACACATAGTCCTATTCAACTGTATCATAAATCAGCTAGTTAAAAATCAGCTAATTATGCTAACCCACTGTCTTATTTTCAAATGATTTAAAACTTGAAGTCAAATTGCTTGTCAACTCCAAAAACCAGCTGATCACTATACAGTACAGCAGAATGACCCAGTATTGACAGAAGGAAGCACATAAAATCTTACAGCTCAATTTGTAAGCTTTACTTTAGAATTTTAAGATGAGGCAATATCAAGATATTTGCAAAAGAACTATAAATACGTGTAAGAGTGAGCTTTCAATTTATGGGTTGATTTCCAGTTTAATTGACAACACAATACCTAGGTCAAATGTCCATTCCCAGTTCCCCAAATAGTATAATTGTATTATTAGAACATTTTAAAATGAAGAAGACCCACTAAAAAAGTGAAGGCATCTTTCCATTAGAATCCACTCTTCTAGAGATAAGGGAAAACCCTCCCAATACTCACCCTACACACACACACACACTCATCCTAAGAGTCCAATGGAATATTGAGAAGAAATTGCTTCTTTGAAAAATCTTAAAAAAAAAAAAAAAAAAAAAGCCTGGTGTCCCTGGAGAATCCTTCCCCTCCTTGGAATGTCAATGTTTGTGTAGATGAAACCATCTCATGCACTGTGGCTTCAGGGTTTCTGTTACTAGTTTAGGCACTTGGGAGAATGCTTAAAACGGAAGATGTAGCACATTTTGCTTTCCCATTTATTGTTTGGCCAGCTATGCCAATGTGGTGCTAATGTTTCTTTAAGAAAGTACTTGACTAAAAAAAAAAAAGAAAAAAAGAAAAAAAAGAAAGTATAGACATATTTTTTTAAAGTATGAAAACAACAATTCTATAGCTAGATGGCATAAGAAAATAGCATTAGGTCTAGTCACCACCACCTTTCAACTTTTTATCACTTGCAAGTAGTGTACTGTTCACCAAATTGTGAGTTTGGGGGTGCAAGGGCTGAAGATGAAAATTGTTTTAAGTTAGAAGGCTCCATTGTTTTGTTGGCTCTCAAACTCAACAAAATTAGCAATATATTATCCAATCTGAACAAGTTGTTTGATTCAGGAGCACGGAGTATAGAAGGTAAAGAAAAAAGAAAAAAAAAAAAAAGACCTTATAGGCAAATGGCAGAATTGAAAAGATGATTGAGTTTTTCATTGATTTGTGTGTGTGTGTGTGTGTGTGTGTGTGTGTGTGTACACTCTCTGCTCTAAAACATACTCAGCAAGTGGAGAAAATAAAAACAAAGAGAAAAATGCATAGATTCACCTGCTAAAAATAGCTTCTGCCACATAACCCTTGAGTAGTTCTTTGACGTCGACTGGTTTAATAGAAGATATTCTCCCTTCACCTAAACATCTCAAAGAGCAGTAGCTCTCATAAAAGCAATCACTGATCTCATTGGGAAGTGTTGGAAAGTATTTCCTTCTGAGATGGGGGTTATCTACTGATAAGGACAGAGAAGAATTTATGAGAAATCGTTGAAAGAGATGGCTAACAATCTGTGAAGATTTTTTTTTTTGTTTTTACTTTATACAGTCTTTATGAATATCTTAATGTTCAAAAATGACTTGTTTTCTTCTTCTTTTTTTATATTGGAATAAGGGATGATAAGTTAAACCCACATAGACTGATTCTTTAAAACTATAGGCTAGATAGAAATGTATGTTTGACTTGTTGAAGCTATAATCAGACTATTTAAAAATGTGTTTGCTATTTTTAATCTTAAAAGATTGTACTAATTTATTAGAGACAGATCCTATTTGGCTCTCTTCATAAGGAAGAGCATTTCCCTTCAAATCACCTGGGCTTCCCCATCGATGTTTTTGAAAGAATAATCTGATTTATGCATCATTATGGCATCATTTATTTTTAAATTTTAAAATAAAATAAGTGTGATTCTTCTTCATGCCCCTCTCTGCAATGCTCGTAAAGTCCAAAATCTGAAAGGGGCAGAAAACAACAGAAAATTTTGTTGGTTCTTTGTTTTGGGTTTGTTTGTTTGTTTTTTATGCTAGTGTTTAATCCTATAGTACATATTTGCTTATTGCTATGTTAATATTTTAAAAGACTTTTCTGTTAGGTATTAGAAACTGATACATAGATATCTTTTTTGTGTGATTTCTATTTAAAAAAAAGGAGATGAGATGACTGAGCTTTAAGTGCGTGTGGTACAGGATAAAGATACAAATTTAAACAATCAAATCCTATCTGGAGCAATACTTTTTGTAGAGAACCTCTCACAGATGAGACAGAGGCCCAGGGGAGTTTTCAAACTCTTTTTTTTCTCTTAGTCCTTATTCATTTAGTATCTGTCTCAAAATTTTGTAGAGGACTGACCAAACTGAAACCCTGAAATGAAAGGGACCTTTTTTAAAACATACATTTCACCTGTTTTCTTAATTTATGAAGCCACATTGATCTTAAACATGGTCCCCATTTCTCCCCATTCTTTAGCTGTCATTGATAAGGTCTTTCAAGAAAAAATCACTTAAAAAGAGAACACAAAAATTCGATTGTCACTGCCCAATTGAAATGTAAATTAAGATATAGTTTCTCCTATTTAACCCCTACTGAATCTCACCTGTCACCTTCAAATGGCCTTCATTCTCCTTAGGATATGCCTTTTTTTTAATTGCCCAGGCCTAAATGCACTGATGTAAAAGTAGGAAAAATGAAACAAGAGCTCAAAAATCCCTTCCAAACCACCCACTGGCCCCACTCACCTACCCATAGCAAAAATCACTACTGTTAATCCCTTAATCTGATTTTTTTTGGGTATTTATCTTGTACCTGCTGCTAAACACACTGCAGGAGGGACTCTGAAACCTCAAGCCACCTACTCACATCTCTTATCTGTGTCTGTGTATTATTAAAATGTCTATTCAAATATCAAAAACTTTCAAACATCATGCAGCTTGTATTCAGTTTATACAAAGGCCCCAAGTACTATGTCAGATCTCTTTTTGCTGAAAGAGCTAATGAAGTTGAAACCTGGGATTACATCATGTGTTTTGCTTCATTTGTTTTTATCACATTTATAGGCCAAGTGTGATAAGTAAACTTACAGACACTGAATTCATCTTCCCTGCTACTCTGAAACCAGAAAATAATGATTGGTCATTCATTATACCTGTCTTAGTTCAAAACATATTTTTTATTAAATTAACTCTGTATTTGAAATTATTATTCAATTCATTTATGGCAGAGGAATATCGATCCTAATGACTTTTAAAAATGTAACTAACTGAATCATTATCTGACATTTACTGTTTAATAAGCATATTTTGAAAATGTATGGCTAGAGCGTCATAATAAAATGATATATCTTTCTTTAGTAGTTACATTAAAATTAATCATGTTTGATTAATTAGTTCTTTTGGACAATGTTGGTGTAATGTGTCATTTCTTAATAATTCTATTGTAATGTAGCATTTTTATTAAGATCATTGCAGCAAATAAAACATGAAAACTTACCCAGAAAATAAAACTAATCATACACCAGAATGGAGATATCTTACAAAATTTACAGGTTATATTTAAAATAAATGTTTCAAAGAACTTGTATAAACTATGTAAGAGATGTATGAATTGTACAATAGATACATTAACAATAAAATAGTTTTAAGTAAGCCATCCCACTCACTGTAATCCAACAGTGAGTTATAACCCATGACACAAAGCATTTGGGAAAAACTTTTCTATCACGCAGGGTACATAATATACAAGCAGCATTTAATACACTCCCATGTGGAGAGATGTTATAAGAATGTGATCTCTCAACACTGAATTTTTGTTTCAATAAATCTAATTCTTTACTGAATAGACACTGTGAATATCAAACTCACAGTAGCATTTGTGGAAGCACCAGGTGGAAATTAGTATTGATGATTTCCCTCTTGTTTGAAAGCATCTCATTCTGTTTCCCTTTACTTAAACCCTCCGTGAATTATTGGGAAATTTACCTAAATGTAAAAAGGCTCACAAGTTTTGCACTTGATTTTAAGGAACTAATAATATTACTAAAGTTTCCTGTATCATTTTCCCACATGGGGCTCACCATTACACCCAATTTCACTCATTCAGAGTCCCCATGGTTCTGCCTAGGACCAACAGGAGGACTAAACCTCCTCATTCTGCTTGTGCTCAGCATCACGCCTCCTGTGACCATAAGCTTCTAAGTGCATTGTGTACAGATGTGACATGTGCGTGGCTCGTTTGGGTACAGCCTTTTCATTAGAAGTTTTGTGGATGGTGAAGTCAGAGGGCAGAAAGACGTCAAACACAACTGTCATCTTAGTAAGTTCCCTTCCTCTCTTCTGCAAACTCTCCCAGAAACTACTTCCTATCCAACCCTTCATCTTCTCCTCTTGAAAGAACTTGCAAGAAAATTCTACTACAGTTCTCCACCACAGCTTTGCCCATAGTGGGAACTGGGGCAGGCCAGCTCGCCTTTTATCATTGCATATGCCCAAAACTTGTTTCTTTCCTAAACAAAAGAATTGCCTTCTTTCAAGATCATCAAGGTCAAATTATAGTCTCTTTTTAAAAATTATATTTTTCCTCCTATAAGATCTGTGTGAGTGACAAATTATCACCACCCCAACAATAGCTAATATTTGCTGAGCACTAACTATGGATCAGTCACTACACTAAGTGGTTCGCCTATATTTTATCATTAGTCTTTATAAAAACCCTATGAGTTTGGCACTATTATGAACCCTATTATACACATGAGGAAATGGAGGTTCAAAGACATTATTTAACTTGCTGAAGGTCAGAGACAGGCAGAGCAGCCTTGAAGTTGGGTTTGAAGACATCAAAACATGTGCTTTCACTACTTCATCATTCATGCCCCAATCCAGACACAAAGACAGTTCCATACACTGATACATTCTTGTCCATATTTGGTTGTACGAGGCAGAAATAGGGCTAATTGGACATTTGAGTGATAAACTATTTTTGAATATGAACTTAAGGTAAATCAGCATTTCTGCTCAATAATCAATGTGTCTAACTGGGCTTTTAACCTTACCTACGGCCATTCCTCCACAGTCCACATCCCAGTGTCATTCTGTGATAGCCCTTCCCATCATGCAAGTAATACCCAAGGGTAAATCAGTCTCAGCCAGGAAGGGTATTCTTGAGTCCTTACACAGTTCAGAAATAAACTCTTTCTAAATACATGTAAATCCATGGCTGATTCATGTCAATGTATGACAAAAACCACTACAATATTGTAAAATAATTAGCCTCAAACTAATAAAAATAAATGGAAAAAAAAAAACCAAAAAACTAGAAACTGATCACAAAGAATCTTGCCAAGAGCTCTGGCAACAATACACCTACTGTTCTCGTGACATTTTGTCAAAGTCAGTGAGGTCTCAAGAAACATGGTTGAAGCAAGGCTTCCAGAGACAAAAATGTGGACTCCCAGAGTCCATGTTCCTAGTTTCTATATCCCTGTCTTTCAAAAAGGCCTTAATTACCCCACTCTAGGGATTCCCAGTGAGTATAGTTCTAGTCCTAGATGGCAATTTAGAAATGTGCAGGGACATTTGGGGTTGTCAATCACAATGATTAGGGGGTATTACGGATATTTATTGGGCAGAGGCTAGAGTTCCAGACACTTCATGCAAATGATAAAACCTATTTATAATTACCTAAGCATGATTTTAACATAAACTGAATTTTCCAGGAATGCTACCATTGTAAACTAAGTGGAAGGTGGTAACTTATTTCATTTGGAACTTTATCAAACATTGCCCACTGTTCCAGGAAAAGCATCACTGATGGCAATGCTAACTGTGCTATTTGAATCTCTTCATTCTCTGCCTGTATCAGTCGTCTTATAGCTGTCATGTTCATAATTTTCCACATGGGGTGAATATCTGACCACTATGTCTTCTAATAGAATTGAGCCTTAGCATTTCTATCTTGTAATGCATGTTATTTTGCTACAAACTGTTTTCATTCTACTTTATATTACATTTCAGGCATCACTTTTATTTTTGTTGAACTTGTGTATGTATTATCTACGAATTTCACTTTGGGATATTAAAGAGTATATCATAAAATGTTTGCTATAAAAAGGAGAGCTTTGGGTATGATAGGGCTGAATACAACAATTATGATCCTACCTGAGTCATGATGACAGATGGATGGCAGAGCCTTTGCCCTCTTCCCAGTGAGGCATTTAAGTGTAGAGCTGAGCTGAAAGCTTGTATCTTCCTCACCTGTTTATGGATAAAGATAAACCTCTTTGGGATCCAATAAAGGATAATGGTTATGGCTGACACAACATCTGTTTTCTAAATGTTCTTTCCTTCACCCTGTGATGGGATGAGATGATTTGGAAAAGAATAAAGCAATCACTGAAAACAGAAACAGATGTAAATTGGATTTGAGACAATAGCAGCAATACATCAGAAGTAAAATTCGACCTTGGATTTCAAGCAAGGTCGGAAATGTGGCCTAGAAGGGAGGTTTCTCTTTATAATGGCTACTACCAGGCAAGTTAAGAGTAACTGTCCTATGACTTTCTAACTCTACTGCATTTATTGAAGTCATTGGCTCCCACTAGTCCCCAAACTCCTCCACTAGAGGGGACACTGGGGAGAGGCTCTCCAAATGGAAATTTGGGGGATTCCTAGTCTGTATTCACAGCAACTTCTCTACATGAGTGCTGTGGCTGAATCCTCCATTCCATCCTACAAACACGGAACTCTCCTTCCCAAACCCAAGTGTCCAAAAGATGTGATCCAAACAGAGATGGAGAAAGTGTCCTCCTAGAGAGGGAAGGAGACAGCAGTAGGAGAGGCAGAAATCATACTCAGGATTGTACTCCCACCCCTTATTCGGCCCAGATCTTCTAATTCAGCCACTCTTCTAGAATCTAAAATATTCAGATAGAGTTACTCCAGTGCCAATATTCTCTCCCTACTTTTTGTCTTTTTCTGTCTCTCTCTCCTTTAAAGATCTTTTGGAAATGGAAACATTTCCATTCCTTTCCTGAAGTGAAAGTGTAGTTGCTGAGTCAGGTCTGACTCTTTGCGACCCCTTGGACGGCAGCCTGCCAGGCCCCTCTGTCCATGGAATTCTCCAAGCAAGAATACTGAAGTGGATAACCATTCCCTTCTCCAGAGGATCTTCCCGACCCAGAGACTGAACTTGGGTCTTTTGCATTGCAGGCAGATTCTTTACCATCTGAGCCATTCTCTTAGTTAATATTGAAAAGTCTCTTCTGGTATCTCTAGTCTTCACTGCAGTAATAAAAGAGACAGTGAAATAATTTAATATATATGTATGCTAGAATGTACTGTATGTTCATCTATTTGCTCTCATATCCATTTCCCAACATTCTATTTATCTGCTCTGTTTCACATTTTCTAGCTCCTGTTGCTCTGATTTCCAGGCAGGTTTGGCTAACAGGAGGCACTGACAGCAATAGAGATCAGGAAGAAGGAAGGAGTCAGGGGTCTCCTCCCTTTTTTCTCTGCTTCAAGTAGCATCTTCAGCAGTAACTGCAGTCTTGGCCTCCCACCTGGAGCAGCACCCTATTCCCCCGGTGGACCTAGATCCATTCGCATGGTTTTTCTCAGATGGGAACATGACTTCCTCTCTGTGTCTCCCTAGTTCTAGAGATGGTTGTGACTTCCTGATTTTGTTAACCTCTAGATTGACTCCCTTCTCTTATTTGACTACTTATTTCTCCCATCACCTGTACTAAATATCCCCTGATTAAAATACCTAGAATCGTTTCTGCTCCCCTCTCTGGACCTTAACTAACACCCACAGGAATCACATAGGGGTAAGAAGCATGGGTGCTAAAATCAGGCAGATGTGGGTGTGTGTTGTGGCTCTGACCCTTCTAGCTGGGTTCTCTAGACAAACAACTTCTGTGAGGCTCAGTTCCCTCTTTTGTAAAATGGTATTAACAACAACAACAATATCTACCTCTTACTGCTATTTGAGGATTAAACACTGTCATGTAACAGTTCCTAAATTTCTAGGGTTCTCAAAATTGTAAAATTTCCAAAAATAAGAGTAAAATTTTCAAGAAACTGAAATAGGATGGCAAAGTCTTTATCTGGTTAAAGTAAGGACATTTTAAAAAACCAATCATTACCACCATGTGATTCAAAGGAAATCATTTGAAAACATGACATGAATATAATCTCAGACTTAAGAGCAGTTTCTTAAATTTAATAAATTAATCTTTATGGAAAACATCACATCATCTCCATTCATTCCTTTCATCTTTTTGGTTTTTCTATGGTTGAAAACTCTGGCACAGTCCAGCACTAGTCTGCTCCTCAGTTCTTGCTGATACTTCTGTTGTCACTACTTCTATTATTATTATTAGGAATGACAGTACTTATTAAGGATATAAGATATTCAAGGCACAATTCTCTCCTTTGGCTTTGTCACACCCTTTTCCATACACACTCTGACTCATGGCCCCAACTATTCTGAACAAGTGACCAGCTCCTCCCCTAATTTTACTCTGACTTAGCATTTCAGGGGGAAAGTAATGCTTGAGCCAAAAAAAAAAAAAAAATCCTTATATGACAAAAGCAAATGTAAAAGTTCAAGTCTAGCATTTTCTTGCTGTGTCACTTTAATCCTTTCTCTTTCCTCTCCCTAGTCCAGCCCATCCCAGTCAGCACAGCTACAGATTTTCCATATAATTATTTTTAACTATTTATATGCTATTTTCAGGCCCTTCCTAAATAATACCAAAACATTTAATCTAAGTAATTCAAAGAAACAATGCAAATAAGTCAGTTATTTGTCATCATGCAAAATCTCCATTGGCTTTGTATTTTTCAATAATTTCTCAACCAGTTTTACTGGCTTTTTCAACACACAACTTCAGTTATTCTGCCTTTTACTTTTAGTCATGTTTGTTCCAATCCATATTCTTCTAAGTCATCATGATTATTCTTAGCAATTGCTGTTAAATGATATTAGATGGTCTGGTCTCTTACTTCTCAGTTTTTTCCATTTTCCATAATATCAAATAATAGAAATATCCCTCATGAGGCAAACACATCCCTGAAAGAGAAGAGAAAATATTTTCAAGTCCTTCTTAAGCTGTGAGAATTTAGTTTTTATCTTTCGTTGTATGTGTAACATTATTCCGAATCCTCTTTGGGGTTGCTCCTGCAGGACCCAGGGGGTGTATCAGTCACTGGAAAAGCAACTTGAGAATCTCTGGGATTGATTTTTGAAAATGCAGTATCCACAGAAACAGACCTCAGATGCTATCCCAGCAAATGCTGGCAACTCTACACTTCTGTGGAAGATGCCTTCTGTGGGTTTGCCCAGCGGCTGTCTGTGGAGACCATCACTCTTTTAAACACAGCACATTCTATGCTGTATCCTTGTATGACCATTGCAAGAATTCTGACTGTAGAGTGGTATTTCCCAGAAAGAATACATAGCAAGCTAAAAGCAGCTGGATAAGATAAGGAAAATCAGTCAGTGAAAGGTTTGCTTAGAGGCTCTGGGGCATGTTCAAGCCCTCCAGGGTTTATTTGTATAGTATTAATAAGCCAATTCTAAAAGTCAAACAGATAAAACTCCAAAACTCATAAGTAAACTCTTGCACTGAAGTACCACATATTCCTGGATCAGTACACTGCTTTTTACCTAAGAAGTAAATGAATGTGGGAAACAGATGTGGGTGGCCATCAACAGGACAGTTCCATGTGCATTTGGTCGGGCTATTGCCTCTGAAAATCTGATCTCTGTCCCACGGGCTGAGGGAGGAAGGAAGACTAAGCTTTTTGAAGGAGCACCCCAGATAAACCCACGTGGAGCCATTCTTCCAGTAGTTTTAATGATTTGCAAACAACCACTCACACTTTCTCACTGGACTCCCTGGGGACCCATGCTGCATAGTTTAGAGACAGGCAGACAGGATTAAGGGTAAGGTCTGTGAACCATGGAACACAACTTTCCTCTCCATGAAATGAACTGGCCCTTCTGGGGATCAAACCTATGACCTTGTGCTCATTAGCACTCTACTCCAACCATGCCCAAAACAAATACAAGTTTGAAGCCAGAGGAGCTTCAAACCACACTTAAGAATGTAATCAACAGAGCCACAGGGAAACACATAAAGTAAACACTTTGTATATAGGCAAAAAGAACAGACGTTTTGGAAAGTGCCTACATTTTCTGAATCCCTTAGTCATCTGAAGCCTTACTGGAAATTTCCACTTGGATAGCTTCCATCATTTTGACTTCAACCATTTTCCTCCCTCAGCCCCCACCCCTGAAAGGAATTTACCATTTGGAACTTTCAGTTTATGGCACCATCACTCAGTCAACCAAGCTCAGAAACTTGGCGCTGTCCTTAGCAACACATTTGACCATCCAAAGCATATTTAGTCCAAAACGAAATTCATTAAGGCCTTTATTCAAACATCTCTCATATCTCTTCTCCTGCCTATCGCCAGAAGCATCACCACAATCCAAATCTCATCACCTTCTGGATATTATAATAACTGCCTACAAGCTTTTGCTTCTCTGATCCATTTTATAGACCATTTGTAAAATTCTGCTTTGTACAGCTTCTCAGAAACTTCAGTGGCTACTGTTACAACTTGATATCTTACATTTTCCCAAAATCTATTACAACTAAACTATTTCTATTCATCCCCATCTTTGCATATGCCCCTCTTTTCTAAATATCCAAAGGCTAGCTACCATTAAAGACACAGTGCATATTTCATTTCTGTCTTTCTAGGCTACTTGAAACCCTATAGATCTATCTCTTTTGAACTCTTGGACCTCACATTAGCAGTACTATTCTTTAGGACTTTAATTCTCTACTAATCTATCATGATGTTATTTTTTCTTCTATGGAACACTTGTCTATCAATCATATTGTAAATCTCTGAAGGCAGAGATTTGGATTTTAACCCACAGGTATTTAGTGAGCCCTAATATGAGCAATACTATCCTGGGAATATAATAATGAACGAAAAAGACTTACATTATAATAAGAGGAAGGTGAACAGTAGACAAATATATGAATAAGATACTTTCAAACAGTAGAGAAAACAAGAGGGCAATTCAAGAAAACATGGATTGAATCAGTATTACTAATTCATCTCTTTTCTGGGGCCAAGCAATCCAATGGAGAAGTCGAATTCTTACAAAATGAATTACTATCCCATCTTGCCTTGGGTTCACTTTCCCTCTAGCATTCTCTCCCTTAACAAAGCCCATCCTGTCATCTGGTTTTCTCCGCCATGAAGATGATGCTAAGCTGATCTCTTTTCTGGAATTCAGTCATTATAACCCACTGCCTGACAATCACCTCCACCTAGAACTGTCCAGTACAGCAGCTACTGGACAGAAGGTCGAAATGGGGATACGCTGTAGGTATAAAACATGTACTAGATTTCAAAGATTAAGTGTGAAAATATATTAGTATTTTTGATATTTTTATATTGACTAAGTGTTGGCACAATAATATTTTGGCATTAAGTAAAATATATTATCAAAATTAGTTTCATCTGTTTCTCTTTTTAAAATGTGACTGCTAGAAAATTTTTTAATGACACATGGCTTACATTTGTTTCTCTCATTGTATTTCTATCAGACAGTGCTTACCCAGAAGATCTACGAAACATTCAATAGATATTTAGCACTTACTGTATACTAGGCATGATTCTACTTGATACCTAACTTCTAGTATTGCTAGTACTTCTATTCAAACTGAAGGTGTCCTTCCCTTTCCCCAAGGCTACTCTGTATTTTGGCTTTCCTGTGTATTATACGTGTTTTGTATTGAGCCCCATGGACTGTAGCCTGCCAAGCTCCTTTGCTCATGGAAATTTCCAGGCAAGAATACTGGAGTGGGTGGCCATTTCCTTCTCCAGGGGGTCTTGCCTACCCAGAGATCGAACCCTCATTTCTTGCATCTCCTGCAGTGGCAGGTGGATTCTTTACCGCTAGTGTCACCTGGGAAGCTGATATGTCGGCCTTCCTACCTTTGTTAATGATTCTGTTCCAAGTTTTCCAAGTTAGGAAGTCAGGTATCCTTATCCTTTTTTTCACAGCTCACCATTTGCCAAACCTTGTCATGTTTCCTCTGTAGCATGGTCTCTATTTCCTCCCTCCCTTCTGTTCTCATACCACTGTTGTTGATGTCTCTCGAAGAATAATTTAGTGATTTCTGCTCCTGTTGGGCTTCCCTTGTGGCTCAGCAGTAAAGAATCTGCCTGCAATGCAGGAGATGCAGGAGATGTGGTTTTGATCCCCTGGAGGAGGGCATGGCAACCCACTCCAGTATTTTTCCTGGAAAACCCTATGGACAGAGGGAGCCTGGTGGACTACAGTCCATAGGGTCACAAAGAGTCAGACACGACTGAAGCACCTTAGCTTGCATACTGCTCATGTCACTGAAACACAAGTCCGTGTGCCCGATGAACAATGAGGCCAAGCGATACCAAAACTTCCGACTTTAGGGCAGAGAAAGATTTATAACAAGGCCCTGCAAGGAGGTTTGTAGCTCATGCCTTAAAAACCCCTGAACTCCCCACAAGCTTTCAGCAAAGCCCTTTTCTAGGAAAGGTGAGGGAGGCACATGGGTTGTAAACTTCTTCCTGTCAGATCCTTTATTCTTGAGGTCAGGTCATGATCAGGTAATGATGTTCCTGTAAATCTCCACTAAACAAATGTTTTTCTGTTCTAACAAGAAAGGGCAAGGTTCCAAGGCACAGCTTTCACCCCACGATGGCCCAGTCCTAACTAAGAGGAGGCAGATCTCAGTTGGCAGCTTCCTCAGGGCCGGGCCCCCAGACCCTGCCCAACTGTAGCAGTGCCCAGGCCCCAACTGGCCCTCAGACTCCACAGGTCACCCTACGGGGAGGGGAGGTGGGGGATGGCCAGATCCCACTGTGACCCAGGCAGACTTGTGCTGCCCTTAGGTCACAGAGACAGGGATGGAAGAGGTTCACCGCTCCTTTAAGACCTGGGCCAAGGCCAGCGGGCCACCTGCTGCTGGAACGTGCAGTCCCAGCCTGCTCTCTGAAACACCGGTTCCCCTGCTGGCCCAGGGCCCGATGAGCTGGGGGCCCCAGGAGAGAAAGTCGGGATCTGCCTCTTACCTCACTCTCTGCTTGAGGACCACTATTCCACCAACAAATGGGACCACTAATGGTCGCTCATTGACAGTTTGTTGCTTGTGGGAGGGGCCCGTGTGGCCCTGGCCAGTGGCTGAGGAGGACCACTAGCGGTTGCTCTTTGAAGCTGGTTGCTTTGGGGAGGGGTCTTCTGACAGGCATGGACCAATGGCGGAGCAGGACTACTAATGGTACTGGGTAACTGTTGCCAGGTAACGGGGGTGGGGTCAGTAACGGGGCTGTGGCTGTAGTACACTTCCATATCTCCCCATTTCTGACTCATTGGAAACGGCCTGCTGCTGGGAAAGATTGATGGCAAAAGGAGAAGGGGATGGCAGACGATAAGATGGTTTCATAGCATCACAGACTCAATGGACATACATTTGAGCAAACTCTAGGAGATACTGGAGGACAGAGGAGCCTGGTGTGCTGCAGTCCATGGGGTCACAAAGAGTAGGACACACTTAGCAAATAAACAACAACAAATCTCCCCATTCCCATCTAACCTGTACTGCCTATTTGCCATGAACGCTTAAGTACCTCACATCTCAGCTCAGTTCAGTTCAGTCGCTCAGTTGTGTCCAACTCTTTGCGAACGCAGTGACTGCAGAACGCCAGGCTTCCCTGTTCATCACCAATACCTGGAGCTTGCTCAAACTCATGTCCATCTATAGTCACATTTAATCATTCCAACAACCTTATGTGGGAGATATTATTAATACACCCAATTTGCTGATAGGGATCCCAAGGTCCAGAGAGATGAAGTAAATGCCCTAAAACACAACACCAGTTGTGAGCCCAGGCCTATCTGACCCCAAAGGCCTTGCTCTTAATTTCTATGCTGTATTATCAGAGTAAATGGGGAAAGTCTTCATAATCCTGTTCCCCTAAACTTGCTATTCTCTCCATATCAGGAAATCATACCACTACTCACCCAGGGACTCAGGTAAAAAAACTTAAGCCCTTTTTGATATCTTTCTCCCACGCTCCAATCAAATTCATCAGCAAACCCCATTACCTCTCCATTACAAATATATCCAAAGTTCGCTTTCTCACTATCTGCATATATATCCTCATGTTGTAGTTGTGGTTGTTATTTAGTCACTAAGTCGTGTCCAACTCTTGCAACCCCACGGGCTTCTCTGGTAGCTCAGATGGTAACAAATCTGTCTGCAATGCAGGATATGTGGGCTCAATTCCTGGGTCAGGAAGATTCCCTAGATAAGAAAATAACAACCAATTCCAGTATTCTTGCTGGAAAGTCCCATGGACAGAGGAGCCTGGCTGGCTACAGTCCCTGGGGTCACAAAAAGTCAGACATGACTGAGCGACTAACACACACATATACACACCTGGACTGTAGCTGGCCAAGCTCCTCTGTCCACGGGATTTCACAGGAAAAATACGAGAGCAGGTTGCCATTTTCCTTCTCCAGGGAATCTTCTCAACCCAGGGACCGAACCCATGTCTCCTGCATTGGAAGGTAGATTCTTTACCACTGAGCCACCAGGGAAGTCCCATATATCTTTATGTATGTTATAAAGATAGATATGTTATATATGTTATAGATATATATATCTATATGTTAAAGATATATATGTTATATCTTTATATATGTTCCAAAATATAAAACAGCTTGTGCAGCTCAATATCAAAAAAACAAACAATCCAATTGAAAAATGGACAGAAAACCTAAATAGGCATTTCTCCAAAGAAGCTATACAGATGGCCAACAAATACATGAAAAGACACTCAATATCATTAATTATTAGAGAAATGCAAATCAAAACTACAAAGAAGTATCATCTCACACCAGTCAGAATGGCCATCATCTAAAAATCTACAAATAATAAACACTGGAGAGGTGTGGAGAAAAGGGAACCTTCCTACACTGTAGGTTGGAATGTAAATTGGTACCGTTATGGAGAACAGTATGGAGATTCCTTAAAAACTAAAAGTAGAGCCATCATATGGCCCAGTAATTCCACTCCTGGACATATATCTGGGGAAAACCAGAATTCAAAAGGATGCATGCACCCCAATCATTGCAGCACTATTTATAATAGCCAGGACATGGAAGCAACCTAAATGTCCATCAACAAAGGAATGGATAACAAAGATGTGATACATATACACAGTGGAATATTACTCAGCCATAAAAAAAGAATGAAATAATGCCATTTGCAGAGATGTTGGTGAACTTAGAGATCATCATACAGAATAAGTCATAGGAGAAAAAGTAAATATTGAATAACATCACTTATATGTGGAATCTAGAAAAATGGTACAGATGAATATGTTCACAAAACAGAAATAGAGTCACAGATGCAGAGAGCAAGCTTATGGTTAGCGAGGGAGGAAGAAGGGGGTGGGATGAGCGGGGAGACTAGGCCTAGCATATTAATACACACACTACTATATATAGACCTACTGTATGGCACAGGGAACCCCACTCAGCACTCTGTGGTGAAGGAAATGGGAAGGAGATCCAAAAAGGGATGTATTTTTATACGTGTATCTGGTTCACTTTGCTGCACGACGGAAACTGGCACAACATTGTAGGGCAACAAAACCCCAATAAAAATTAATTTAAAAATGAGTAAATAAAATATGAAATGTAAAAAAGTAGAAGTATCCAGTATCTATATAAAATTCCTGTAAGTCAGTATAGAAATGCAAATAACCTAGCAGAAAAATGGGCAAAAGATATGAACATAGAACTCATGGAAACAAACATACAAATGACTGTTTTTTGTATGTTGAAAAAAAAGTGTTTGAAAAAAAAGTGCTCACTTTCATTTATAAGCAGAAAAATAAAAAAGCAATGAGATAGAATTTTTGTTCATATTGACAAAATTTTTAAGTTTGGTAATACCAAGTATTGACTAGAGTATGGGAAAATAGATGTTCTCATGTGTATCCTGCTTATGGATTGTATAACCTGGTTCATTAAAGGGCAAGTGGGCAATAATAATTAATATTTTAAATGCCCATATCCTATGGTTCATCGATTTTACTTCTGCCCTAGGGAAGTCTTTTTATACGTATGTCCACAAAGGAAAGAACAAGGATATTCACTGAAGTGTTGTCTGTTAGAGCGAAAATCTGTAAATATCAATGTCCACAGTAGGAGGAACAATTACATAAGAGTGAATGTATTCATGGCAATGAACACTATGAAACAGTTAAATTAATAATATAGATCTCTATGAAATATATGATCAGATTTTCAAGACATAATGCTAAATTAAAAAAGCAAGATTTATAAAGATATGTGTAATAACATATCATATATACAACAGCAAAAAAGACATTTTCTATGGAAATGATTGACAGATGTTAGATGTTAAACTTGGTACAAACATAATTGCAGTTTCAGACCATGAATTTTAAATCATTATAACTAGGCTCAAACACATCTTTATTAATCAAAACAGGAACCATTACAATCAACACATTTTTACCAATGAGATATAAATTTGTTTATTCCTATAGCATAAAAATCCATGCTTCGGGATTTAGTGAACTCTTGGAAAGCACTTTCTGCATCTTGTTGGTTGTGGAAATGTTTTCCCTACAAAAAGTTGTTGAGATGCTTGATGAAGTGGTAGTCGGTTGACGAGACGTCAAGTGAACGTGGCAGATGAAGGCAAATTTCATAGCCCAATTTGTCCAACTTGAAGCATTGGTTGTGCGATGTGCAGTCGAGCGTTGTCATGGAAAAGAATCGGGCCCTTTCTGTTGACCAATGCTGGCTGCAGGCGTGGCAGTTTTAAGTGCATCTCACTTATTTGTTGAGAATATTTCTCAGGTATAATGATCTCGCTGGGATTCAGAAAGCTGTAATGGATCAGACACCACCAAATAGTGACTATGACCTTTCTCTTTGGTGCAAGTTCTGCTTTGGGAAGTTCTCTGGAGCTTCCTGTAAGTCCAGTCACTGAGCTGGTCATCGCTGGTTGTCGTATACAATTCACTTTTCATCACACGTCACAATCTGATAGAGAAATGGTTCATTGTTGCTGAATAGCATAAGAGAAGTCACTTCAGAATGACGATGTTTTTGATTTTTGGTGCGCTCATGAGGCACCCACTTATCAAGCTTTTTCACCTTTCCAATTTGCTTCAAACACCAAATGACCAAAGAATGGTCAGCGTTGAGTTCCTTCAGCAACTTCTCATGTAGTTGCAAGAGCATCAACTTCGATGGCTGCTCTCAGTTGGTCATCATCAGGTTCTGATGGCTGCCACCACACGCCTCATTTTCAGGGCTCTCCTCTCCTTTGCAAAGCTTCCTGAACCCCACTGCACTGTATGGTCATTAGCAGTTCCAGGGTCAAATATGTTGTATGTTGGTGAGTTGTCTTCACCGCTTTACGACCCATTTTGAACTCAAATAAAAAAATCACTCAAATTTGCTTTTTGTCTAACATCATTTCCATAGTCTAAATTACATATAGGACAAACAACAAGTAATAAGTCATCAGCAAAAAACATAAAGCAAGAAATGTGCATTAAATTGATGTATAACATAACCACATTTATTTAAGAATATATTCCAATATCAAACAGTGAAGTTCTGCAATGCAAAATTGCAGTTACTTTTGCACCAGCCTGATAGATAAATAGATAGACAGACAGATGACAGATATCTGAGTTCATTTAAGCTGCTACAAGAAAATGCCATAGACTGAGTGGCTTTCAAACAACAGAAATTTGTTTCTGACAGTCTTGGAAGTTGGAAGTCTGAGATAAGAGTGCCAGCATGGTCAAGTGAGGAATCTCTTCCAGACTGCACATTTCTCATTGTGTCCTCACATGGCATAAGAGAGTAGAGAGCTTTGTGGAGTCTCTTTGATAAAAGCACTGATGCCATCCATGAGGGCTTCACATGACCTAAGCCCTTCCCAAAGGCCCCAATTCCTAATACCATCATATTGGGCGTTAAGATTTCATCATATGAATTTGAGGCAGCCATATAGAAATGACCCAGTAAAAAAGGTAAAAGTTTAAAATGAAAAAGAGACAAAAGGGAAAACATGAAGATGAGATCCAGACCGACCCCAACAGATTGAACAAAAAAAAAAGGTCTTCGACTGGAGAAAGGATACTTCATCAGTGATAACAATGCAGGGAAACAGGGGAAAAAATGTGTAGCTGCAGGTAGGTTTATAAATTTTTAGGAAAAAAAAAAAAAAAAAGGTGTGCCTATCTGATGATCTTTACATTCTCCATGAAGTAGGATTCAGGATCATCATTTAAATTGAGGGTAGTGTGGGATAGGGAGAGGGGGCAGGGGAGGTGGAAGTCTGAGGTGGGAATAAAAGGTAAAAAATATATTCGTTGTGGAGGGTAATCAGGGGATATCTATCTGTTGCAGAGGGTAGAAGCTTGTACAGGAGAGCAACGCATTAGCAGACAATGTCTATTTGAAGGTGAGGATTGCAAATACACAGCGATACCAGTGTGACCAATTGTCTATGGCTATCAGTTGTATATACTAGAAGAAAAGGTCAAAGTCTTTGTTAAATACAGCATTAAATTTTACTTTCCTCAACCTCCACTAAACTCCTTACAGTCAGTCAAAAAGTGTGCATTCTATCCTTCAATTAAAAATAAATTCTTCTTAAAAAGTATGCATTCTAATTGGTGTTTTGTTTTTGAGGTCAAAGAATTACATAGGGAATACTCCTTGGTATGGTTTTATTAAAACTGTTCTGAAAGCTTCTCCATCCCTTAAATGAGAGCATTCTTTTTGTTTTTATAAATGAACTGAGGACAATATGTATAAAGGCTCTTCTCTCTTCTTCACTCCCTTCACCACCTGTAACAGTCAAGCCTTCCCATTCTAGCTTCTAGGTCCATCCTTTGGCAATGTGTCCTCTTATTCCATAACCACTTCTATTGCTTTAACCCTACACAGTACGGGGCCAAAGTCAGCTATACATGAGAATTCTCAGAGCTCTACCTAAACTGCTTCAGAACTTCTGAAAATTAGGCTCCTAAAATTCCCATTTTGAACAAGGTCCTCAAGTGGCACTTTTTCAGTCAACATCAGCCCACATGTGGAACATACACTTCCACATGCAAGGTATATTGTGGTGGTTCCTGACTATTGAAAGAAGGACTCCACCTCCACCGCATGACAGAGAAACAAATCTGAGGAAGTGAAATGAGGTTTCCATTTCGGAACCAATACATGATCCTCAGAGGTGACTGCTTGAGTCTAAAGAACACAAGGCCATGTTGTGTGTAAGAATTAATGTTTATGGAAGAAATAAATGAATGGATAACAACTGAACCCAAGGAAGGGCTGAGGAGATGCTGCCTTGAGTAGCCGTCTACAGGACTGGACGAGAACTTTGCACATTCTGTGTTGAAGAACTGCCAGGGAGAAGAAATGCCAGGCAAAGGAAAAGTTGTGTAAGAGGAAAACTTAAAGAGGAGTATGGAAGCTTGGAAGGAATCGCATATGAAATGAAATGTCATTTATTCTTTTCTAATCACAACTCAGTTTAATGAGGAGATTTGGCAGTGAGGGGGCCCTCATTGGAATAAAGATGCTCTGTTAACCGAAGAAGCCAGTGGAGGCCACATAGCCAAATAAATTATACCGGCCTTCCTTAATTTACCAGCTGTTTCCTTTCTGTTGAGTGGAAATAGAAAAATTAAACCTTCTAAACTCAATATGAAAATAATTCCTTCAGACTCTAGAGAGCATGATCAGGTTCTTACAAGAGAAACTATTTAGCGGTGACTTAATAATACATCTCCAGAATACAAATTCAAGGGACCAGACATGGAATGTTCATCAGCCTTTCTAATGACATTCACAGAGTTATTTTTATGCTTAATCAAATGAGTCTCAGACAGCTTTTGAATATGGAAAGGATGATACACAAATGTTTGTGCCAACTTCTGGTTATGCACTTTGCTTGAAAATTGACTTGGACTAGCTGAAATTTTGGCTGAAGGCTTTTCTTGGTGAGAACACAGTAAAATATGTGGGCATTTCATCTGAGTTGGGGAGGGTGTCACATCACTGTGGGTCTCAGCATTGTAAAAGGTCAGTTAGGTGACAAAGTGACAAATTCTCTTTATACTACTTAACGAGATTTTATAGATTACACCTGGAAGTAGGCAATTTCCATTACCATTTCCTGGAGGGGGACTACATTGAAACCTTCTATTAAAAAGGTAATAAATGACTTGAAACATAAAAATTAAAGCATGTTCTCTTCATTCACTTTTGCCTTAGAAACACAAATTCATGATATAAGATAATTTGGAACTAAAAAAGACATAAGAGAGCATCTAACTCAAAACATTTGTTTCACAAGCTGAGAGAGGCTGTCAGATCTAGTTCACAGTCCGAGCACCTAAGACTTGGCTGGGTCTGTGACAGCACTGCCAGCTTAGAGCTTAGTCCAGCCGAGAATCCTGCTTCAACCTTCCTATCTACAGATGCACTGGAAATACAACCAGGGTTCCCGTGAATGGATGGTGGTCCTTTCCCTCTAAGTCCTGTCTGCATATTTCCCACAGTGAGCTGGTTTCTAGGAAATATCTGGTGGAATAAAGCAAAAAGGGGAAGGGAGACCCCAGCAAAATCTTACCGAAACGACTAATTCATGCGAGGAGAAAAAAAAAAATCATTTTTTCCTTGGCTAAAGTAATTTGGTTTGGCTTTCCACATGACCCAAATTCACCAGATAATTACCAGTTCTCTGTTTCTCTTCGTGCCGTTTTGGTCTGGCCTTTGAATCCTGAGTGTACCCACAGTCCAAGGGATTAACTGAAAATTTCCCTTGACATTATTAAACCCATATACCATGCATTTTATGGCCTGTTGCAGGACCCCAGATTGCCAGCACTGGGGAATGCACTCAAGAAACTCGCCCTGGCCCCCAGATCAGATGAAGGGAAAAGGGTAACTGAGAGAGAACAGTTGGGGTTACAAGTTACAAGAGAACAAGTATACGTGCCGGATATGTCATTTTATCCTTAGCACCTTCATGGTGCCTGACGGCATATAGAAAGGGCTCAATAAATATTGGGTTGGATTAAAAAATTCCTTTGGGTTTTTCCATACCATCTTACAGAAAAACCCAAATGAACTTTTTGGCCAACACAATGTTTCTTGAAAGCATACAATGAATGCACAGAAAATCAAGGGAACAACCCCATAAAGTCAAGAGAGTTAAAATGTAACTTCTTTCTTGATTATTATAAAATGCTGTCAGAGTTTGTCAGCTCTTTAACACACACACACACACACACACACACACTTGCCCTGGTGTGGCTAAACACGGACAGTAAGAACAACTTTCAGTGACACTTATTGAACACTACTATGTATCAGGCATTGTTCTAACCAAGTCTTCTGTGTGTTAATTCATTTGATCAGTGCAGACCTATGTAGGAGACATTGGGATTATGTCTTCTAGCAGATGAGGAAGCCAAGAGTCACATAAATTTCTTCAAAATTTCCCAACTAATCAGGGAACTGAACCAGGATATAAAGCAATCATCCTGACTCCAGAGAACACAATCCTAATAACTGAGACTTCCCTGGTGGCTCAGATGGTGAAGGATATATGTATAATGCAGGAGATACAGGTTTGATCCCTAGGTTGGGAAGATCCCCTAGGGAAGGGAGTGGCTACTCACTCTAGTATTCTTGTCTGGAGAATTCCATGGACAGAAAATAAATCTAACAAAGATGGCTGGGGATGAGTGCTTGGGGTTTCCCCACCACATCTCCATCCATCTTCTGGGGACTATGCCTGTGTTTCACGGCCTTTTATTAGTATCCTTGGTCTTTAAAAAGAGTCATGTCCAAATAGGTAGCTCATATGGACCTTAGCAGAATCTTGGGAGATTGTGGGGTATCACTTCTGATGACAATACATGAGTGCCATGCAGGAAGCTGTTTATGGAAGGTCCTCATCAGAAAAGACTTAAAGAAACAGCCAGCATGGCCCTCCCTTAAATGGCCATGCACAGTCTGGAGGACACACCACCCATGTGCCCACCAGCTCCCTTCTACCTGGTCCCCTCAGGTATGGCTGGCTCATCCCTCAGCCCACCACATCACCTCTCCGTTTCCTAATCAGCTAACCAGACCACCACCTGCCAGCCCAGAGAGGGGGCTCAGGGCTCAATAACCTGGTTCTTTCCCTATTCTCTATGTCACCAAATTTTATGTCATAGATTCTATAGCCTACTTCCTTAAGAACCTTTATCTCAGATTCCCAGTGACTGTTTCCTCTCTCAAAACCTGGTTCTTCAAAATCAAAAGTTCTGGAACTGAAATCCACGCTTCTGTTGTAAGCTGTGCAGGCTACTAGAAACCTACCAGTTTCTTCCTTTTTGCTTTCCTTATCTAACAATCCTAGTTCTCCTCAAAATAATACAGATTACTGGCTGTATTAGGGAAAAAATACTGAAACTTAAAGAGAGATTAGTATTTCAAAAACAAAACCAAAAACTTCTCTTTCAACACAGTCAACTATAGGCCACTAAGTTTAAGAAATCACCAAGGCTTGTTAATTCACCTCATTGAAGTGTATTTCATTCCATTTTGTTTTTTTGTTTTTTTTTTAATATTATTTTATTAGTTGGAGGCCAATCACTTCACAACATTTCAGTGGGTTTTGTCATACATTGACATGAATCAGCCATATAGTTACACGTATTCCCCATCCCGATCCCCCCTCCCACCTCCCTCTCCACCCGGCTCCTCAGGGTCCTCCCAGTGCACCAGGCCCGAGCACCTGACTCATGTATCCCACCTGGGCTGGTGGTCCATTTCACCATAGATAATATACATGCTGTTCTTTAAAAACATCCCACCCTCACGTTCTCCCCCAGAGTTCAAAAGTCTGTTCTGTACTTCTGTGTCTCTTTTTCTGTTTTGCATATAGGGTTATCGCCGTTTTGTCTCCTCCCCAAACCCCAGAAGCAATTCTTGGACATGGCTCCCTTTACTCTGGAGTGGAAAAGAGCCTTAGCTTTTGTCCTGCGCCTGCCAGTAATTTACTGCAAAATGGGTTGGCCACTTCTGTGTCCTGGGTGACAGTCTCAGAAGCAACATTTACAGAAAACTCATCTCATTCACTGTTTATGAGACAATTACTATGGACCAGACCTCTCTGGGAAGCTATATACACGTTGCCTCCTCTGACGTCACAAGAATCCTGGAAACAAGGGAAGTATTTTTATCCCCATTTCACAGATAAGGCAGCTGAGGCCTATCATTGGGTATAATAATAAGTTCAGGATCCAAAGCAAGGTTTTCTAGACTCTGAGACCCTTTACACTCTACAACTTGGTCTGACTCTTTGCAACCCCACGGGCCATAACCCATCAGGCTCCTCTGTCCATGGAATTCTCCAGGCAAGAATACTGGAGTGGGTAGCCATTCCCTTCTCCAAGGGATCTTCCCGACCCAGGGTTCGAACCCAGGTCTCCTGCCTTGCAATTGGATTCTTTGCCATCTGATCCACCAGGAAAGACCCCCACAACTATAGTGTTTTTTAACTTTTTATTTTGTATTAAGTATAGCCAGTTAACAACATTGTGATAGTTTCAGGTGGACGGCAAAGGAACTCAGCCACACCTATACATGGATCCATTTTCCTTCTAACTCCTCTCCCATCCAAGCTGCCACATAACATTGAGCAGAGTTCCCTTTTTATACAGTAAGACCTTGTTGGTTATCCATTTTAAGTTTAGCAGTGTGTATGACTACAGTATTTAGATTGGGGGGGGGGGTGTGTGTTACTACAGAGCTGCTAAATCTATCATAGGGGAGATGTTCATGGGCAAATACAAAGTCTGAAACACATCTGTGCATAATACTAGAAAGAAAATACCAACAGTTAGACAGCCCAGTTGAGGGGCAGAGCTCCGGGACCACCTGGTCCCAGAAGATACAGGCAACACATGTGAACAAATCACTGCATTCCCTTTGGTTGACCAATCTGGGCTGATTACATTGTTGGGATGATTTCCCACCCTGCTAAGGCAAACCAGAATTGCAAAATATTTTTCAAAAGGGCAAGGCAGAGACCACAAGCATTCTGGCAAAATTCTGGTTTGCTATCGCCTCTCACGCCGACTTATTTCTGCTGAAAAGATAAGGATCCCAGGTAGGTTCTCTGAGCAGGAAACTCCAGTAGCCAGGGAGGGAGCCTAATGGAGAAATGGACAGTGAACCATATGCAGACTCCCGATCCCTGACACAGCAAAACACTGCCTTTGCTCTGAATGGCAACGTTGTTTCCCACTGTGCGCGTGGGAGAGAGATGACGCATTCTGTGACAGTAACTGAACAGGTGGGGGGAAAACAAGGGTTGCTTCCAAGAGGTCTGTTAAAACTTTCCCTTTTCAAAGTCTGAGGAAATAATAATGTGGCTGCCCAAGTGAAAATCTATCTGTTGCTATGTGTTCCGTGTACACCTTGCTTATCCTCTCAGAAGTCTCCATTAAAATCACAGCTGTTATTTCTGTGTTGGGTTCAGGCATTCTCCCATGGCCATGGCAAAGGAACAAAGGAAAATACTTGTGTTGGTCATTACACCTGCAACTGAGATGAATGGCGGTTGATATCAGCTGCATTCATATTGTATCTGGGAATAATAATAATGCCTTTCATTCGCAGAAAGCTTTACAGTTTATGAAGCCTTTTATGTGCATTTCATGCATTAACATTAAACATGGTGTCTCCCTTATAGAAAACAATACAAAAGGATTTTTTTTTAAAGAAGATCAGCCTCTGCAGCATGTAGATAACAAATGTTTCTGAGTGTCTAAACAATTTTTACATCATCATAGCACCTCAAGATTTCCCATTCAACAGATTTCTCCTCCATTGTAACAACAGTAACACACACACACACACACACAACATATTTCCTATTCTTAGTTGAGTTGTATATATTTTTTGCTTACTGATTTATAGGAGTCCCTTTTATGTCCTTTTAATTTATTTATTTTTAATTGAAGGATAATTACAATATTGTGTTGGTTTCTGCCATATGTCAACATGGATCAGCTATGGATACACATATATTCCTTGCCTGTCTCTTTCCTCCCACCCTATCCTTATACATTGCTGTTATGACTTCCCTGACAGGTAAAAGATTGTTACTCTCTTCCAATTGCTTATTGAGTGTGTGATTAGTACATTATTTGGTGAACTTCAGGTTGGAAAAATGGTTTTAGTTCAACTTCTTCATCCACAAATGACGAAAACTGGTCCAGAAAGTTCACTTAGCTCCTTAGTGGTAGTTTGATTAGAACTCTAGTCTTCTGACTTTTCCTTCTCAGTTCAGTTCATTCGCTCAGTCATGTCCAACTCTTTGTGACCCCATGGACTGCAGCATGCCAGGCCTCCCTGTCCATCACCAACTCCCAGAGTTTACCCAAACTCATGTCCATGGAGTCGGTGATGCCATCCAGCCATCTCATCCTCTTGCCTTTGATCTTTCCCAGCATCAGGGTCTTTTCCAATGAGTCAGTTCTTTGCATCAGGTGGCCAAAGTATTGGAGTTTCAGCTTCAGCATCAGTCCTTCCAATGAACACTCAGGACTTATGTCCTTTAGGATGGACTGGTTGGATCTCCTTGCAGTCCAAGGGATTCTCAAAAGTCTTCTCCAACACCGCAGTTCAAAAGCATCAATTCTTCAGCACTCAGCTTTCTTTATAGTCCAACTCTCACATCCATACATGACCACTGGAAAA
The DNA here is from genome assembly GCF_963930625.1 of Muntiacus reevesi. NCBI lineage: Eukaryota > Metazoa > Chordata > Mammalia > Artiodactyla > Cervidae > Muntiacus > Muntiacus reevesi. The sequence continues at coordinate 12,176,215 of NC_089249.1, read as the reverse complement.
ACCATAGCCTTGACTAGACGGACCTTTGTTGGCAAAGCAATGTCTCTGCTTTTTAATATGCTATCTAGGTTGGTCATAACTTTCCTCCCAAGGAGTAAGCGTCTTTTAATTTCATGGCTGCAGTCACCATCTGCAGTGACTTTGGAACCCAAAAAATAAAGTCTGACACTGTTTCCACTGTTTCCCCATCTATTTGCCATGAAGTGATGGGGCTGGATGCCATGATCTTAGTTTTCTGAATGTTGAACTTTAAGTCAACTTTTTCACTCTCCTCTTTCACTTTCATCAAGAGGCTCTTTAGTTCCTCTTCACTTTCTGCCATAAGGGTGGTGTCATCTGCATATCTGAGGTTATTGGTATTTCTCCCGGCTTTTCCTCCTACGATATGGCTAATATTCTGCACTGGTGAATTCTCAGTGGTCATAGCTATACAGTGTGATGTGCTGTGCTCAGTCGCTCAGTCGTGTCTGGCTCTGTGAGACCCCATGGACTGTAGCCTGCCAGGCTCCTCTGCCCATGGGAGTCTCCAGGCAAGAATACTGGAGTGGGTTGCCATGCCCTCCTCCAGGAGATCTTCCCAACCCCGGGATCAAACCCACATCTCATGTCTCCCACATTGCTGGTGGATTCTTTACCATCTGAGCCACCACAGAAGCCCAAGAATACTGGAGTGGGTAGCCTACCCCTCATCCAGGGGAACTTCCTGACCCAGGAATCGAACTGCGGTGTCCTGCATTGCAGGCAGATTCTTACCAGCTGAGCTACTAGGGAAGCCCATATAGTGTGATACACACATACAATTCACATCTAGAAATTAAAAATAAAAAGCATCTGCTGACATATGAAACAACATGGATAAATCTCAGATAAAATGTTAAGTGAAACAGTCAGACATAATAAGCTATATATTATGTGATTCTGTTCATACAAACTTCAAAACTAGGCAAAACCAAACTATGGTGGTAGAAACTAGATCTTTATTCCTTAGGAGAGGGTATGACTGAGAGGGGTTATGAGGAAGTTTCTCTGGGTGTTGAAATGTTCTATGTCTTGATGAGGGAGGTAGTTGCATGGATGGATACCTACGTAAAAGATTCATTAAGCTATACTTTTAAGATCTGTGCTTTTTGCTGGAAGTTATGCAGTAATAAAAAATAAAGAAGAAAACCAAAGCAGAGACTTAACTATTTCTCATTAACTTGATGGATATTGAGCAAAAGAGAATAATTCTGGCCCTCAAATGATTTTTAATCTGAATTATTCTTCCTGGCTGACTTTCACTATTACACAAACCACAGAGTTGCCAAATCTCTACTTCTTTGAATAGTCTGGCTCTGCCTTGAACAACTGTGGGTTGAGCTAATTGACCTTCAAAGTCACTCCTAGGTCCAAATTTCTGGGATTTTTTGAAAAAGGGATGCCAAAACATATCTCTGAGCGGGAAGGAACATCAGAGGTTGTCTGGTTCTTGTCTGTTATTTTATAGGAGAAAAGAATGAGCTTAGAGGATGGAAATGACTTGCCTAAGGTTGCCCTGATAGTAATTCAGTGCAGCTCCTCTGACTTCATCTCAACTCAGGTCAACAAATATCCCTTGAGTGCCTGCTATGTGCCAGGTACTGAGTCAGACACCACATTGGGCTCCCTGGTTCTATAAAGCCAAAGGTGTCATTGTGTTGCTTGGTGAGGAAAGTAGTGAGCTCATTTCCCACAACCTAGTGTGACAGCACCAGCAGACAAAGTCAGAAGACTCAAAAAGGAAGCAAGACAAAGTTCAAAGTGCCAAAGTAACAAAACCACTTAATGTTCTTTCCCACACTTGACCACAGAACTATCAAAGTCTCTCCTCATCCCAGGGTGGGGTTTCTGGGACTCTAAATCATGATAATGGTAAGCTGTAATTCTGGAATCTACTGTACGAAAATTCTGATCATATGCCTTAACAGCATGTGAACCTGAAATTCCCTATTTTATAAACTTCTACTTCCTGTCTGAGAAAACTTGTATCTTTAAGCAAAGTTCTATTCTCCTTCAGCTGATTCAGCAAACATGAGGAATTAATTGCTATAGACTTCTTACAAAGTGGCTGTAGGAACTGAGCATGATGAATGTGAAATTCACCACTCAAAGCATGCAGAACACAAGAATTCACCACTGTGACAACAGCTTAGTCAAGTAGAACAGGCTCAGAGAGTAAGCCAGGGACACGAGTCTGTCATAATTCTACCATTGACTAGCTATGTGATCTCCGTCTCTCTGGGCAGTCACTTCGCCTCTCCAAGCCTCTGTTTCTTCATTTACAAATTGAAAGGGTTGGACCAAAGAACTGCCCACATTTTTCTCGGCTCACTCTGGGATTCAACAAAGACTGTGACTCACAGACTCGTGAAAAAAAAACTTTGGAGTGTTGTGAATTTTGGTGGTTGTCCCAGGAGTACTGTTGATAATACTGAAGATGCAGGGGGTTAAAGAAGAGTGGAAAGAGAGGAAGAAGAGAAAAGAGAAGAAAATTGAGAATACAAGGAGAGACTTTCATTGAGTGTCTGCATGACCACTTGCTAGGTAGGACCCTCAGGTGGTTCCCGACTGGACTTCTGACCTCCTTTCCTTTTTCTTCACATCTTTACTCACAAAATATCTGATTCTATCTTGATCAAATTGGTCCACTAAGTTTCCTGGACCTCAGCCTGGGGTGGTGACTGGCTGTTTTCCTAGACTTTCTCTCTCACCTGGGACCTCTCCCTCTTCTCTGCCATTGCGATCCATTGCAAGCTTCTCTCTACACACTAAAGGCGCCATAACCCACACAACATACTTCTTTCCATTCATGAAACTCAGGGACTTGGTTGAGGTTTTTACCTCTAACTTCTGAGCCTAACCGAGACTATGTGGATGTGTAATCCCTACTACCCATCTGCCTATAGTCTTGCCTCCTTGAACTTGTCATGGCTCAGAATTTGCCTGGGGTACAGATGGGGATTTTTCAACCACAGGCACAGGATAGGTGTCTAATGCATCTCTGAAGAAAGTAACAGGAATACTCAGTGCCCAGATATCAGGAAAGAACAGTTTTCCTGAGGGTTCAGCTGAGACACTTTATGCAGACAAGCTCCCTGGAGAACAGCTCTTCCCGAACACAAAGGAAGTACAAAGCAGATTGGGTCTTGTTTCCGAAAACTACCATTTCGTAAGAGCTAAATAGAAGTATGAGCTTGTAGGCGCCACCACACCCATTCTCTCTCCATCTCCTACCAAATCAAAACCAAACTCCTCAGCCTGGCATGGGAAGCCCTTCATAAACTTTTTTCATCTTCATCATGATTTGTAGCTGTTCATGTGCCTGCTTGACCGTCTGATGCTCTAGTTCTATGGTTCTCAAGCTGGGTACAGGAGTTCTCCAATTAGAATCACCAGGGAATTTTAAAAATTCAGATGCCCAGGCCACATCCCAGGCCCATTATATAAGACTCTCTGAGGGTGATACTCAGGTATCAGGAGTTTTTAAAGCTTCCCCTCCCTGCCCCGTGATTATAGTGTACCAAACTAAAGAATCACTGCTTTCATTGTTTTAAGAATCATCTTTTGGGGACTTCCCTAGTGGTCTAATGGTTAAGTATCTGCCTTCCATTGGCAGGGAACATGGGTTCAATCCCTGATCAGGAAACTAAGATCCCACATGCAACTAAGGTGGCATACCGCAACTCTTGAGCCCACACACCACAAGAAGAAGCCCCCACACCACACCTGGAGGAAACCCCCCACCCCCCATACACACACAATGAAGATCCAGCGGATCTTAAAAAAAAAAAAAACCACTATGTGCAATAGCATCTTTTCACCTATTTGATAGGCAAGCACCAAAATTTTAAAAATAAAATCATCTAGTGGGGCTGGTAAGGATAAATATTGCTTAGGCCCCCACCCCTAAGACTCTAAATCACTAACTGTAAGGTAGGGTCCTGAAATGTGCCTTTTCAATAGGCTTGTAGGGGAATTACAGTGCAGATGGCCTGAGAACCACACTTGGAAAAAACACTGCTCTTGGTCCATGAAACCACTTCATCCAAGCTGCCTGAATATATCGAGCAGTCTCCCTCTCCTTGGCTTTGATTTGGCTTCTCTCTCTGCCTGGAATGCCCTCCCCTCTCCCTGACCTCTGAGAGAACTTTCGGTCACCTTCCAAATGTAAACTCTTCCCTGTGACTTTTCCTGACCCTTCCCAGGAGGAATTAATTACTCCCCCGTCTGAGTTTCCATAGCACTTGGTACACGCTTCTGCTGAAGCATTTATCACAAAATATTATGGCTGTTTCTTTATGTGTCTGTCACACCCTTTAAACTATGAGTATTTTCCTTTTTTCATCTTGCCAGGATCTAGCACAGTGCCTGGGACATAACTCAAGTCAGTAAATGTTTATTGAGTTAAATGAAGCTGTTTGTAGAGTTGGTCATCATATTAGATATCCATCCATCTATGTGTGGCAAGACTACAGACACTGGGATAGGGCACAGGAAGGATCCTGGTGCCAGAGAGGAGAGCCGGCCATAACAATGCCAGGTAGGAGAAATGCCAGCCCTGGGACCAGGATGAAGGCGTGACTCCTCCAGTACAGAGGGCATACAGACAGGTTCAGGTTCGTTTCCCTACATTAGCAGGGACAGGAAAATGCTTTTGATGGTCCTTGAAAGTTAAAAGCAGATATGAAGCAGAAGTCCAAGCTCATGGATAAGGTTGGTGATCATAAAGGATAACTAGATACTTATCATTTATATTGGGCTACCCTAGTAGCTCAGCTGGTAAAGAATCTGCCTGCAATGCAGGAGGCCTGGATTTGATCCCTGGGTTGGGAAGATCTGTTGGAGGAGGACATGGCAACCCACTCTAGTATTCTTGCCTGGAAAATCCCTTGGACAGAGAAGCCTGGAGGTATATTAAAAGAGCACAGAGTCTGAGTCAAAGTTCAGACCTACAATTGAAATCTCCATGAGATACACAGAGAACCTGAACGTTTAACAAGAACCTTAGGATCACTTAGATATATGAAACACCTGGTTAAACAACTTTAGGAAGTACTAAAAACAGGCAGAAAAAGTTTTTAATGCAAAAGAAAGCCAGTGTCCCCAGACACAGAATGACCTGCTGTGGTAGCACAAAGTCCAAATCTGATGTGGAGAAGGGGAAGTCTGAAGTTTCCAAAGCAGTGGCCAAGGGTCTTCACTGGGTTCCAGGAGGCCAGAGACCTTTAGAGTACCTTAATGTGGGCTGCACCAGCTGAGAAGTGGCTCTTCCTCTCTAGCCCACCTTTCTTCCTGAAGCCCTGGAGTTGGGTAAGGTGGAGTACATGGTGAGGGACATTATGAAGAGAGAAACTAAAAGTTGAAAAAGGCTGTGGAAATGAAGCCAGCAGAGTAGGCAGAAAAATAAATCAGAACACAAGCAAAGGTCAGCTCTGCCTCTCCTGAACTACGATAATACAAAATTATGACTCCAATCATGTTTCAAGCTCTTGAAAGAGGAGGAATGAGGGGTGTCATTACCGGAGTCAGCCAAACTGCAGTCTTGAGGAACAGTCTCCCCAGCTGCCCTTACTTCTCACGCTAGCTGCTGGTTTGCGGCATTCCCCAAACCACCCCAGGTTTAACCATTCACCGGGAAGATTCACAGAACTCACTGAAAGCTATCATACATATGGTCATGATTTACCATAGGGAAGGGTTAGAAGCAACAAAAGGAAAATTCACAAAGGGCAGTGTTTAGGAGGATTCCAAATGCAAAGTTTCTGTTGTCCCGAGGATGCAGGAACACCCCTCCCCCTGGCATTAGTGTGACAATACAGAATATTGCCAACTTGGGGAACCCAGCCTCGGAGTCCAGAGTTTTTATTAGAGCGTCATTACATAGATGTAGTTGGTTGATTGATTGCCCACATTATTGAACTGTCTCTGGTGGCACCTCCCCTTCCACAGAGGTTGGGCTGGAAGAGGCCTGAAGAGGACAGAGGGTCTGCTCTTTGCCTTCTTTGAAGTGGAGTTGAAGTTGCAGAATCAAAAGTGGATTTTCCATGAAGCTGTAAGACACTCATCCACACTGCAGAGTCATGGAGTCAATCAAAGAAAAGATTAGAACTAGTGTAGCTTTACTAAAAGTTTGAAACAGAGGTAAAGATATTCAAATACATACACATACTGACTCACCGATATTTCAGTAAAAGCCTCAATTAGGCATCAATCAAAAATCTGTCAATCAAGAGACACAGAAGTACAGAAAAGACTTTTGAACTCTGTGGGAGAACGTGAGGGTGGGATGTTTTGAAAGAACAGCATGTATATTATCTATGGTGAAACGGACCACCAGCCCAGGTGGGATACATGAGTCAGGTGCTCGGGCCTGGTGCACTGGGAGGACCCTGAGGAGTCGGGTGGGGAGGGAGGTGGCAGGGGGGATCGGGATGGGGAATACGTGTAACTATATGGCTGATTCATGTCAATGTATGACAAAACCCACTGAAATGTTGTAAAGTGATTGGCCTCCAACTAATAAAATAATATTAAAAAAAAAAAAAAAATCTGTCAATCAATTGCTTTTTGTTTTTTAAAACTGTACTTACTATGTGTCCAACACTGAGATATTAAGCTACTATTTGGGGAATACTATAAACATGAGATAAAATCAAGGATCCCAGACATTACAAGCTTTGGAGGTTTTCTTTATGTTTTTGCAAGTGTAGATACTTCCTGCTTTTCTCATGCCCATTCTCAAACCATGACTTGAAGGCCACAGTGAAGGTTTATTATTTCCACTGTCCACTACTCATCCTATGTTTGCTTTAATTTCTCTTCAGATGGCCTGTGTTCCAACCAGGGAGTGATCCAAAACTTTATTCCAGAGGGATCTGAGTTTTCAGGGGTCCCTGGTTATAAAGAATTTCTATAGACCCCCCCCCCCCTTAATTTATGCCTGGACAGGGCAGACGTAGGAGTTTCCTCTGAATTTTATTCACATTCCTCTCTGACTATGCTATGTATCAGAACCTTTGATAACCAGGATGGACTATAGCCTATATTTTCCCTGAAAGTGAAAGCATTTGTGGCTCAGTCACGTCCAACTCTTTGCAGCACTATGGATTGTAGCCCACCGGACTTCTCTGTCCATGGAATTCTCCAGGCAAGAATACTGGAGTGGATAGCTGTTTCCTTCTCTGGAGGATCTTTCTGGCCCAGGGATCGAACCCAGGTCTCCTGTGTTGCAGGCAGATTCCTTACTGTCTGAACCACCAAGAAAGCCCAACCTGGTGTTAAAAAGAACCTGGAGTGGCAGGGTAGCAGTCTCTGTTGTTTCCTTTCTTCTCCAAGTATTAAAGCCCATATATGAGCATTACCCAAAGTCAAAGGTATGATATAAAATGTAACTGTGAGAAGTGACATTCCCATTTCTCACCTCGGTCTCTGGATTCACATTTTCTGCAAGAGCCTGCACTATCTATCAAACACAAGTAGATATCGGTGTCAGCTCTAAGATAGCACTCCAATCCTTCAAGACATTGAGTTTCAGTTGGCACCATGACTGATTCCTACTTCAGTCATCCCATTGTTTTATAAAGCCAGCTGTTTCCAAAACAGAGTTTAAGATAAGACCGTGAATTTCCATGGGCATCAGCACATTGTCTTCCTCTCCTAACAGGTGAGGTTCTTATTGAGAAGCAACATTGAATGAGATACTGTGACAGTGAAAAAGGCATTCGGAATACCTACAGATTATGGTTTTGGCAGAAGCATTAAGGGAAGAGAAGTAAATCCAAATCTTGTCTATTTCAGTGAGGACATATTGCTTCTCTCTCCACAAAGGAAGGAATCAAATGCTATGAACCTACCATCATGTGAATGACTAGCCTCCTTGGAGTGTTATCAGTTGGGAAAGTCATGGTTGGTCACTAGAGCTGGCAAGCTGGTGATACTGGGAGAGCCTTGGTGAAGAAGTTCACATAATGGAGCTAGTATGTCAATTCCTGCCACCATGGCCATTCAACTACTGAGCCCACTGAGCTCAGCTGAGGATAAAGAGCTACTAGCTTTCAAAGAGCAGATCATATTGATCATCTAAGTACTACAAGACTTTTTGTGAATATTTACATGAAACTCAGACCTTGTGGACCTATTTTGAGAGCATATCAGATTAGAGAGCACCTGAACACAGCTAAATGCATGATTTTGTGAATCAGAAAACATTGTGCATGGTTCCAATTTCTATACCTACTACTTAGTTATACACATCAGAAACAAATTTTTAAGGATTTAAAGGGGAAAATTATATTGGGTAGCATACAAAATCTCTAGGAAAGTCAGAGAACCAAGTTCAGAAGCTACCCATTCAGGGATCATGTTCAAATTATGCTGCAGAGCCTCAGTGGTAAAGAGATCATGCCACCAGCAATCATAGCAGACCCACACTGCCATCACTAGACACTCCTGACAGCCCTAGACCATTGCTGTCCCTAGGAACTTGATGCAGCTGCCAATCACTTTAATGGATGTATCTACAGGGTCCTCAATGCTCATTAGCTTGGTTTTGTGTTTCTTTTATTAAAGGCTTGTCTCCCAACAGCAAAGTCTAGGAGGATGACATAGAGTTTATATCATAAACCAAAGAAAGGAGAAGAAGAGGTGGTGAACTTACAGCCATTTTTGGACTCTAAAAGAAATTAGTTTAACCAATGAGTGGGAGGCCAAAGACAATCTGAAGAAATCTGACTGGTGTTTATATCAAATAGGTCACCAAGAAATGAAAAATACTCTGTCTCCTTCATGGGTTCAAAAGCCCACAGAAGTAAGTGAAATTCAAGATACATCCAGGGAAAACTGAGAGCTGAAGAAACCATTGCTCAGTTTCCCAGTGGATGGCCTGCAAGAGGAGAGACCTTACATGAGAGGCTTAGGTTCAACATGAAGGTAAAATAGAGCTGACGGAAGGAGGTGGAGCAATGAGAAACTCATCAGGAAAACAGACTCCACCCGTGGCAATTTAAATAGAATCAACTTAACACAGGCAATTGGTAACATAGGTAATGAAAGAGCTAAAAGGCCAAAGGGAGGATGGTGAAGCAACTCAGATATTAGCAAGAGCAGCAAGCTGCCACCATCCCTAGGGCTGAAGGGACCCGGGGAGGATGTAAATTACCAGAGCCAGAACCTGAAGCCATTGGGTGAGAGTTAGCACTGTGGCAGGAGTTGTTCTGCAGAGGCTGGGAACCCAGAGGATGGGCTTGAAACCACAAAAACAAGCAAGCAAACACAAGCAGCCAGAGCGGGAAGCCTCTTTGGAAGCAAAAACGAGGAGAAATACTCTGGTTTGTCCTGCCCTCCAGTCTTCTACCAGTACCACCCATTGGTCAAATCTTCTTGAAGGCCACTTGTCAAGGGAACCTGGGAAATGTAGTTGCCTGCAATGCAGATGGCATAAGCTCTTCAGGGATCCCACCAAAAGGTACAGGAGTCCACACAATACAAACCCCTGAGCTCCAGGCTCTGGCAGTGCTAACACTGCAGGCCTGGGAAGGTCACAGCCAGGCAGGAGGTGTTCAGTCTCTCCTAGGCTTTATGGCTGGAACATGAGGCATTATTATAGATGCACTCATGTGACTCCTAATGATTATTTTATAGCCATGGCTAAAACAGCAATGCAATGCTGCTGCAACCATGAAGTGACCATACTGAATTCCGGGCTGATGTGGTTGAGGGTCAGAAAGGTAGATAAAAGTGTCTTTCATAGGATATGTGGGTTTCTGAGAAGCCATACCAGGCAAATACTCCTGTCTGATACCATCCTTAGGCTTGCTGAGACCTGTTGCCTGCAAGTTGACCTTCAGCAAAGTAGAATTCACATGACATGTATGCATGAAATGAAAAGTGAAACTGTTAGTCATTCAGTCAAGTCCAAGTCTTTGTGACCCTATGGACTGTAGCCCTCCAGGCTCCTCTGTCCATGGGATTCTCCAGGTAAGAATACTGGAGTGGGTTGCCATTCCCTTCCCCAGGGGATCTTCCCAACCCAGGGATCAAACCCAGTTTCCTGCACTGCAGGCAGATTCCTTACTGCTTGAGCTACATGTACATGTACTGATGCTCATTTTCACCTGTTCTCAAACCTGTCCTCTGATGGACTTAAGGAGGGGTTAGTGGCTCCACCCTTCAGGCAGCCAGTGTTCCAAGAACAGGTCTACAGTTGGGGGATGAAAGTAACAGTGGATTGTCTATTGCTCAAGCCCATTTGGCTAAGAGAAAACTCATCTTCTTGAAGCAGTCTTTAAAATTCTCACACAAATTTGCCTTGCTTTTTTCTGGGGCAAGATCCTCCAAGATTACTTGGGCAAAGAGGATGTACTAGATGCCTGGCATTTTGAGAGGAAAAAAGGAAAGCACCTATTGGAGAACTTCTGTACACCACATCCAGCCTTGGTGGTGGTTTAGTCACTAAGTTGTATCCAACTCTTGAGACCCCGTGGATGTAGCCCACCAGACTCCTCTGCCCATGGGATTTTCCAGGCAAGAATACTGGAGTGGGTTGCCATTTCCCTTCTCCAGGGGATCTTCCTGACCCAGGAATCGAACCCAGGTCTCCTGCATTGCAGGCAGATTCTTTACCATCTGAGCTACAATAAAAGCCCACATTCAGCCTTGGAACCTTTCCAATGTACCATGTCATCGGTTTATACAATCCCCCCCCATATGGTAGTGATGGAGAAGGAAATGGCAACCCACTCCAGTATTCTTGCCTAGAGAATCCCATGAACAGAGGAGCCTGGTGGGCTGCTGTCCATAGGGTTGCACAGAGTTGGACACAACTGAAGCGATTTAGCATGCATGCATGCATTGGAGAAAGAACTGGAAACCCACTCCAGTGTCCTTGCCTGGAGAATCCCAGGGACAGAGGAGCCTGGTGGGCTGCCGTCTATGGGGTCGCACAGAGTCGGACACGACTGAAGCGACCTAGCAGCAGCAGCAGCATGTGGTAGTGGTGATTCTCCAATTCATAGATGAGGAAACTGAAGCTCAGGTGAGCAAGGCAGATTCCTAAAGACGTAAAACTAACGAGTGGAGAGCCAAGGCCATCCTCCCAGAAGACGTTTGAGAAGCCCCCTCGGAGGAATGAGGGGAGGCGAGGGACACTCGGGGTCTAGTTGCCCAAAGTGGGGGCACCAAATTCCCTAAGACTAACTCACATGTGATTTGCTTGGGATTCATGGAGATTGCAAGGGAAAAGTAGGTTGGGATTCATGACACTGAATTGACAGAGGATCCTGGACCCTTGTCTAGCATTAGTTGTTTTCAAAATGCTTCCTGTATCTGCTTTGGATTATCAGTGACCCCCCAGTGTAGACTAAACAATTTAAATGTTTCGGTGAATTACACAACACAACTTACTTAGTGTGATGGATTTACCAGGGCTCCACATTACTCACCTGATCTGAGAGAGGCGGGAAAGCCAAAGAGGGAACCCCCGCGTTTGCACTCACTTTCCAGCCAGGATACCATACCCCTTCTGCCCTTCTCTGCACCCCGCTCACAGCTGACTCAGCTTCAGTGCTGTCTCCCTCAGCGTCCGATGGGCTCCAAATCCAGACAAGGCATCTTACCACTTGGGAGGGCATTTCAGGATCTCAGCTTTTAAGAGTTGAAGTTGAATGCCATGCGGCTGGTTAGCCCAGCTCAAGTTCACCACTTCCCACTCCACACACTCATTTATTTGATAAAGAATGCTTTGCCAAGGGGGGTGAATGTGGGGAAAGGTTAGTTAGGGAGTTTGGGGTGGACATGCACACACTGCTACATTTAAAATAGATAACATTCCCTGGTGGCTCAGTCAGGAAAGAATCTGCCTGCAATGCGGAAGACCTGGGTTCGATCTCGGGTTGCAAAGATTCCCTGGAGGAGAGCATGGCAACCCACTCCAGTATTCTTGCCTGGAGAATCTCCATGGAGAGAGGAGCCTGGTGGGCTATAGTCCCAGTTCGAGTCAGACACGACTGAGCGACTAAGCACAAAGACCTATTGTATAGTACATGGAACTCTGCTCAATGTTAAGTGGCAGCCTGGATGGGAGGGGAGCATGGGAGAGATAGGATACGTGTGTATGTATGGCTGAGTCCCTTCACTGTCTGCCTGAAACTACCACCACATTGTTAATCAGTTATATGTCATCACAAAATAAAAAGTTTAAACAGCACTGTTAATTCTAATAATATATAAGCATTTACAGACACTGGCATATATTATCTAACCAAATAAACTTTTTTTTAAAAGAGTCACCATAGAGCTTCCTCTCTTTTTCTTTCTTTATCCCTCTCCTTCTCTCCTTCCTTTTTCCCCTCCTTTCCTCCTTCTTCCTCCCCCTCCACGAAATAAATAAATAAGTGAAATGGATAACCAACAAGGACCTACTGTATAGCACACAGAATTCTGCTCAATGTTCTGTGGCAGCCTGGATGGGAAGGGAGTTTAGCAGAGAATGGATATATATGGCTAAATCCTTTCTGTCCACTTGAAACTATCACAACATTCTTAATCAGCTACACTCCAATACAAAATTAAAAGTTAAAAAAAAAAAAAAAGCTTGAGACAACCTGTCACTGACGATGCATCAGTATGCTGGACTTCCTGACAGGCCTGCTCTGGCAGTCTCCTGCCTGGAGGACTTGGTTCTATCTCCTTTCAGATAGTTTGTCCCATTTGTCTCAAGCCAAGCTATTATATTATCCTATGAGAAAGGTTGGGCTTCCCTGGTGACTCAGATGATAATGAATCTGCCTGTAATGTAGGAGACCCCGGTTCAATCCCTGGGTCAGGAAGATCCCCTGGAGAAGAAAATAGCTACCTTCTCCTGTATTCTTGCCTGGAGAATCCCATGGACAGAGGAACCTGGCAGGCTACAGTCCAGGGGTTGCAAAGAGTCAGACATGACTGAATAACTAACACACACACACACACACACACACACACACACACACACACAGGGTGTGGGCAGGGATGAAGGGGTGGGTGGGGGATCGCGGGGGCAAGGAGAGACAGGCCTCGCTCTTGGGTCCCTAGAGAAGCCTGGTTCTTTCCTGTTATCTATCTCGTCCCTCCAGTCCCATAACCTAGGTCCTTTGAGAGGATGTCCTTTTTCCTGTCTCTTCACTAAACAAACTGGGATTCTCTCTGGCATTTGCTCCTGAGGGCTATGTCTGCTGCCCTGCCATCATATGCATCCTCTCTGATCTCGTCCCTCTTCCTGCCTCGGATTTTCCCCCTCCTCCATCCCCAGGCTCACTTTTCCTGCCTCTACCTTTCCAGTGCCTGACTTCTCAGGCTATTGTCCCAGGAATTCAGGCACCCTTCCACCATTATCTTCTCTACAAATAATCTTGGCATTACCTGCAACTACATGTGACACTGGTCTAGGCTTTTCCCTCACCTAGACAATGCCATTTTCCTTGCACGTTCCCGACTCCACCACCCACATCTGCATTTCAAAGCAATAGTCATTGATCCCAACCACACTAATATAATACTTAAGACTGTACTTTTATATTTGACAAAGCAGTTTTAGCTAATGATGACTAGTTTTTCAGGGGACAATCTATTCTTTCCTAGAGAGAACACTGTTAAATAAACCCAATAAATCAGAAATACTATTGCAAATATGTGTATATAAAATGTTTTGACATATTTTACATGTGTAAGTGTCTAACAAATTTTTCCTCACCATCAAAAACCGGCCTGATCTCTTGGGGAAATTTCCCTGACATAGTCCTGATCTTATTTACTATATACATGGGCAAATCAATTAAAAGAAAAATTTATATTGTCCAGAGTCAAAAGCCAAAAGGAAAAATATACTTCAGAATGAGAAAGAAGCAGAAAACTACAAAGTCAAACAGAGTTCTGGGACAACCTTAAGAGTGATGGAGCAGAGGAAAGAAGAGAAAGCTGCAGCATAATAAATTGATTTTTTGTAGAGTTCTCACTAAGTCAGAGGAACTCTGCTACAATCAGTTCATTTAGGCACCACAAAACTCAAACCACAACTAAAGCTACTCTAAGGAAAGGTAGGGACCATAAAGCATGTTTTAGAGCTGGAAGGGGCTTTTACAATCAGTTATCCAGACAATTAGACTGAAAAAGATAGACTCCATAAAGTCATTGTCAAGTGTACTGGATAATAATAGAATGCTACCTAACGTTTATTCTTTAATTATTATTGTAGAAAGAATAGTTAACATGAGATCTACCCTCTTAATAAATGTATCTGTGTACATTGTATTATTGGGTGCAATGTTGTACAACAGATCAGTCATCTGGTCAACTGAAAGTTTATGCCTGTTAATTAGGAACTCTCCACACCCACCTCTTTTCAAGACCTGACAAGGCATTATTCCCCACGCTAAGTGTTTTTCATGTGTGTGCGTGTGCGTGTGTATGTGCACGTGTGTATGTGTGTGTGCTCTGTTGCGTCTGACTCTTTGCGACCCCATGAATTGTAGCCTGCCAGGCTCTTCTGTCCATGGAATTTTCTAGGCAAAAATACTGGAGGGAGTTGCCATTTCTTACACCAGGGGATCTTCCTGACCCATGCTTCGAAACCAAGTCTCCCACTTCTCCTACATTGGCAGGCAGATTCTTTACCACTGAGCAACCTGAAAAGCCAAGTGTTTTCTATACATTATTTTATTTCATCTCACAATAATTCTGTAAGGTAGGTATTACTATTAGCCACAATTTCCAAGCAATGAAATTGACACTCAAAGAGATTAAGTAACTCGTTTAAATCTTTCCAGGAAGAAAGCAGCAGGGCCAGTGTTTAAACAGAAGCAGCCTGACTGCACAGACCTCTTAATGTCGATGCCATTTAATCATTCCAAGGGTCTGGTCAATTCAAACCTCTGATTAAACTACACAGATAATGAAAAAGGTACATTTAGGAAGGACTTTTTCGGTCTCTACTTTCTGGGTGAATGATGCCTACATTAGTTCAAATAGGTTGTGCTACTGTACCAAACAATCCCCAAGTCTCTATGAAGTCAGGAATGAATTTGGTGGGGCTTTCCTGGTTGCTCAGATGATAAAAGAATCTGCTCACAAAGTGGGAGACCCAGGTTTGATCCCTGGGTCAGGAAGATCCCCTGGAGAAGGGAATGACTACCCACTCTAGTGTTCTTGCAGGGAGAATTTCAAGGACACAGGAGCCTGGCAGGCTACAGTCCATGGGATCTCAAAGAATTGGACATGACTGAGCGTCTAACACACACACAAACACACAATGAATTTGGCATCACATGATCTTCACACAGGACTCAGACTGGCAGACCCTCACCATCTGAAATAGTGTTGGTCATTATGGCTGGAGAATAGGGAGATGGCGACTTACGCACTGGCCTTACAAGCTTTTACCTGAAGATGATGACTCAGTGGTAAAGAATCTGCCTGCCAAAGCAGGAGATGCAGGAGGCATGGATTCAATTCCTGGGTGGGGAAGATCCCCTGGAAGAGGAAATGGCAACCCAACTCCAATGTTCTTACCTGGATAATCCCAGAAGAACCTGGTGGGTTACAGACCATGGGATCGCAGAGACACAACTGAGCACCGACACATGTTCATCAATTCTGCTCACATTTCTTTGGCTGAAGCAAGTTCAGTTCAGTTCAGTCCCTCAGTCATGTCCGACTCTTTGTGACCCCATGAATCACAGCACATCAGGCCTCCCTGTCCATCACCAACTCCCGGAATTTACTCAAACCCATGCCCATCGAGTCGGTGATGCCATCCAGCCATCTCATCCTCTGTCATCCCCTTCTCCTCCTGCCCCCAATCCCTCCCAGCATCAGGGTCTTTTCAAATGAGTCAACTCTTCACATGAGGTGGCCAAAGTAGTGGAGTTTCAGCTTCAGCATCAGTCCTTCCAGTGAACACCCAGGACTGATCTCCTTCAGGATGGACTGGTTGGGTCTCCTTGCAGTCCAAGGGACCTCAAGAGTCTTCTCCAACACCACAGTTCAAAAGCATCAATTTTTCGGTGCTCAGCTTTCCTCACAGTCCAACTCTCACATCCATACATGACCACTGGAAAAACCATAGCCTTGACTAGACGGACCTTTGTTGGCAAAGTAATGTCTCTGCTTTTTAATATGCTATCTAGGTTGGTCATAACTTTCCTCCCAAGGAGTAAGCGTCTTTTAATTTCATGGCTGCAGTCACCATCTGCAGTGATTTTGGAGCCCAAAAAAATAAAGTCTGACACTGTTTCCACTGTCTCCCCATCTATTTCCCATGAGGTGATGAGACCAGATGCCATGATCTTAGTTTCCTGAATGTTGAGCTTTAAGCCAACTTTTTCACTCTCATCTTTCACTTTCATCAAGAGGCTTTTTAGTTCCTCTTCACTTTCTGCGATAAGGGTGGTGTCTTCTGCATTTCTGAGGTTATTGATATTTCTCCTGGCAATCTTGATACCAGCTTGTGCTTCATCCAGCCTAACGTTTTTCATGATATACTTTGCATATAAGTTAAATAAGCAGGGTGACAATATACAGCCTTGACGTGGCCACATATAATTTAAAGATGTGGATTAATGCAGTCTAAATGTAAGGACTGATTGCTCTTATATGGCACAAGAGCACTGCCTGGAAATATTGAGGCATATTCCTAATGACTACCATAGTACCAAATTCATGAAACTGCCCTGTGAACTTACTTCACCCTTATTGTGTTAACCAGTCTTGATTCTGTAATTTAAATTTGTTGGTGTACTTTGAATTTATTTGTGTATGTCATGAACAAGTTTAATTCCAAATTATTTACAACCACCACTTTCTCTTCTAGAACACTAACCATATTTTCCCTCAAGCACAAAACTATAGGTAACATTTCATACCAGAGTAATAAAAATAAGATTTGAATAAAACCAAATAAAATCTATATTCCAATTCTAATCATCCTCCATATCTATAGGTTCCACATCCATGGATTAACTCAACTGCAGATCAAAAACATTCCCCCCCAAATTCCAGAAATTTCCAAAAAGCAAAACTTGAATTTGCCACACATAGGCAACTATTTACATAGCAATTTAAATTGAATTTATAACTATTTATATAGTATTTATATTTTAGTAGGTATTATAAGTAATCTAAAGATGATTTAAAGTGTATGAGGATTATATGTAGATTGTATATAAATACTATGGCCATTTTATACAAGGAACTTGAGCATCTGTAGATTTTAGTGGGGAAAATAGGGGTCCTGAAATCATCCCCCACAGACACCAAAGGATGACTAGAATAAACAGAAAATTTGAGAATTTTTGACATGAGATAATATGTGCAAAAATTCTAAACATACTGCCTGGCACAAAATAAGCACTAATAAATGTTAGCTTCCTTAAACATATCAGACTTCAGTTAATTTTTCTTCAGGAGATACATCTACTTCAGTATCCACCAAAGACTCCTGAATCTCAATGCTTCTGGCTCTAATGTTGATTACAAGACACCAGTCCCACCCTCAGTCACTCAGTCATGTCCGACTCTGCAACCCCACGAACTATAGCCCTCTAAGCTCCTCTGTCCATGGGATTTCCAGGCAAAAATACTGAAATGGGTTGCCATTTCCTACTCCAGGCTAGACACTGGGCATACTAATAAATTAAAAGATAAAAATGAATGATCTTGAGCAATGTTGTCCCAAAGCTCTTATTCTCAAAGGGAGAAAATGTTGAAGAGGAGTTAGATCTCTGGGCCACATTATTTTCACTTGAGCTCGATCTCCTAAACCATAGCTCTTTCTAATTATCCAGAACAGTTTTCAAGTGTTTCTGACATATGCTGGTCATCATCACCACCCTCTTTGACATGCAATTTTAGTGCAGATGGCTGGAGGTAAAAGCAGGTGGAGAACAATAGAGGTTATTTTCACAGGAAAGAAGAGCAAAGCTATACTCGGCACAATGGAATTTTCCTATTAACTGCTGGAAAGAGAAATATGGGTGTTCACAGGCAAAACAGAAAACTCTGCATAAAACTGAACCATGGAAATCAGAAACGTAGATCTTGAGGGAAACCCATGGTATGAGAGCAATTCTCTCTGAGAATTTGGAAAACAAACAAGGGCAATGCCAATCGCATAATTCTGCTCATCCTTTTTCTGATTAAACCCGGGGTCAAAGGAATGCCAGTCTACTAGAAGAAAAAGAGTGGATTTTTTTACTGCTCTCACCCATGAAGAAGATACTGTGGTGATGGAAGAGCTCCCCAACTTTCCTCTACCTTACTTGACCCCAAATATGAATACCTCCAACTGAAACCTTGCTTCTTCATTTTGCAATATGAAGAAGTGCTTGCTGGGGGAACTTTCTAGCCGGATACCCTTGAATGCACTTCCTGATGAAGTGGGAGATGTGCCAGCTGCCACTACAGATGCTGAAAGCCCTGGGAACAAGTAAAGCTGATTGTAATAATATGTTGCATGAGGCTGAAGGCGCTATGGTGGTGGAGAGCCCCAGTTCAGGGGTAGGCACCTTCCAGCTAAACAAAGGCCAAGGCAAAATTTGGCCCTTTACTCTAGCAAAACTATTATGATATCTTGCTAGTATATTACATGGCACATGAGGGCTGCAGAATATCCCTCAAAAAGAAAAAAAAAAGGTAGTAGCATCAGGGGAAACTGAAAGTTTCTTGTTCCTAGAGATGCTGATTGGCAATATAAACTATATAGCTGTGATTTCAGAAACATGGAGAAGTTTCTCAACCAAGAAATATATTACTTTATTACTTGCAAATTCTTTAATTTCCATTTTTTACAGATGCATTTCTTCAATCTGTTTTGTTCTTTTGTTTAAAAAGATTCAGGCTGTAGTAAATTAGCATCAAATCATTTATACCTCTTATGAATTAATTCATGTATTAGAATCTTATCCCAGAGATTCATCAACATCTTCTAGTAACAAAATGGGAGGAGAAAGAAAACTAAAAGGATGTTCCGTGTCTGAGGGGAAATTTATAGCATAAGGAACAGATCACTTTAGACTTAAAAAAAAAAAAAAAAAACACCTCTCAGAGGTTGAGAGGCAGGTTCCTGGAAATAAGACAGGAAGAAGAAAACAGATAAGGAAGGCAAAGGCAAGCACATTAAATTTTATTCCTTCACTTGAATGTTTTTGTTTCAATAAATTGATTAATTGAGCCATTTGTAAAAATGGGATTTTTGATGGTTAAGGTATCCTTCAGTTCAAAGATGAAGTACTAAAAGCTAGCATTGTTTTACACCTTTCATTGTTTGTAACTGCCTTTTCACTGCTTAAAAAACCACCAGGAATATGGCAGATGATAAACTTTTTCATGAATGAATAAGTGAATGAATGAATAAAGCTAAAACTTCAAATCTAAATAAATAGTATTTCCTTCAAGCTTATCACCTGGAAGAATGTGTACTTATTCCGATCATCTCCTTATTGCCCAGACATATTTAGACACCATTCTGAGAATTGCCAAAGCAAATGACAAAATCATTTTAAAATCATCAGTGGAATCAAGTCATCTCCCTCTGGTGAAATATTCAGTTTTGTTTTTTTTTTTAACTTTGTTATAAGTACAACAGCAGATGAGTTTCCAAGTTGGTTCTATTTTTCAATCGAAAATGAGACATAAGTCTATGAAAAAGTTAGGCTGACTTTCTTGTGAGGCAAAAGCAAATCTAAAAGGGAGCCCCAGTCACTCCAAGAAAGCTCTAAGAAATGGTGGCTTTGTTGGCCCAATTGGCTAGCCCTCCCTCCTGGCTCCTTTGAAAGATAAGACTTATTTAAGACCTAAATTTTGATCTAGTTGCTGTTAAACAAGCAAATAAGAAAATAAAAATTGTATTCAAGTCACACTCTGTTAACTTCTGTTATTCACTGTGCACATCAGAAAAAAAGATAGTATTTTTAAAATCTCTTTCAGGGTAGGGCTTCCCCAATGGCTCATCAGTAAAGAATCCACCTGCAATGCAGGAGACACGGATTCGATCCCGGGGTGGGGAAGATCGTCTGGAAAAGGAAATGGCAACCACTCCAGTATTCTTGCCTGAAAAATCCCTTGGACAGAGGAGCCTGGTAGGCTACAGTCCAATGGGTCACAAAGAGGTGGACATGACTGAGCAACTAAGCCCAGCATAATGATTATAAGTACACAGTAAGGACTCCCACATAGACATCTCCAACTCTGACCTATCTCCTAAGCACTAAGATTTACGTTTTCAACCATCTATTAGACCCCACGTGTGTGCTAAGTCGCTTCAGTTGTATCTGACTCTTTGTGACCCCATGGACTGTGGCCTGCCAGGCTCCTCTGTTCATGGGATTCTACTGGAGTGGGTTGCCATTTCCTTCTCCAATTAGACCCCATACTTTCATGTATAATACCTATATCAAACTCAATATGTCTTAAAAAAAAAGGAGGGGGGGGCTTGCATTCCTTAGTATTTCCTATCTGTTTTTGCCTATTAGTCTAATCTCCTCATCTAGTATGACCTTTCAAAAATGTGAATCAGCCCATGTGAACCCTCCATGACCTGCCATCACCTTAAAATTTAAATCTTGTTGCCATGGGGTACAGTCCCCTGACCTAGCCTCTGTGTCATCTCAGCTCCAATAAGTATACACTTTACTCACTCTCCTCCAGCCCCTCTGCCCCACCTGCTTTTCCTAGAACCACTCAGCTCATCATAGACTCAGCCCCTTACACTTTCTCTTCCTTATGCCTAAAATTCCCTTCCCACACCTTCACATGTCCGATTCCTTCTCACCATCAGGACCCTGTTCAGTGCCATATTCTGAGAAAGATACATTCTAATCTATCTAAAAGTTACCCACTCAAGTCACTCTGATCCCCAACTGTGTTTTTTTTATTCATAGGACTAGTCATATCTGAAATCATTACTTTATTGTTTGTTTATTGTCAATTCCCCTACATCTAGAATGTCAGGGACATGAGGGTAGAAATTTTGCTTAACTTGTTCACTGTAAGAGTTCAGAACAGCACTTGGCACATAGCCTTTGACTATGTGGATCACAACAAACTGTGGAAAATTCTTAAAGAGATGAGAGTACCAGACCACCTTACCTGCCTCCTGAGAAACCTGTATGCAGATCGAGAAGCAACAGATAGACCTGAAGAGGAAGTTGGGCTCTGGGTTCTGGCGTGGTCTCTGCCAGTTGAGGGAGAGTAACTCTTGCTACTGCATCATGGGGTCCGTGGGGACCCTCGACTTCGACAATTATGGCGGTCCTTTCCTCATCATCAAGGATCAGGACTGCAAGTCTCATCTTATGGTCCTTGAGGCCCTCAAATCTCATATAATGGCAGCAAAGGCTGTAGCAAATACAGTGAAAACATCACTTGGACCAAATGGACTTGATAAGATGATGGTGAATAAGCGTGGAGACATGACTGTAACCAATGATAGTGCCACCCTCTTAAGCATGATGGATGTTGACCATCAGATCACCAAGCTGATGGCTGAACTGTCCAAATCACAGGATGATGAGATTGGAGATGGAACCACAGGAGTGGTTGTCCTGTTGGAAATGGCTGAGCAGCTGCTGGACCTCCACATTCACCCAATCAGGATCACCGACGGCCAGGAGCAGGCCGCCTGCATCATTATTGAGCACCTGGGCAAGAACAGCGACAGTGTCTTTATCGACATGAAGAACACTGAGCCCCTGATCCAGATAGCGAAGACCACGCTGGACTCCAAAGTAATTAACAGCTACCACTGACAAATGGCTGAGATCACCGTGCACTGTCCTCACTGTGGCCGACATGCAGCACGGGACATTGACTTCCAGCTCATCAAGGTAGAAGGCAAGGTGGGTGGGTGGCTGAAGGACACCAAGCTATTCAAGGTCTTGATTGTGGACAAGGACTTCAGTCACCCGCAGATGCCCAAGCAAGTGGAAGATGCTAAGGTTGCAATCCTCACATGTTCATTTGAGCCACCGAATCCAAAGATGAAGCATGAGCTGGATGTGACATCTGTGGAAGATTTTAAAGCCCTTCAGAAGTGTGAAATGGAGAAGTTTGAAGAGATGATCCAGCACATAAAAGAAACTGCGGCTAACCTAGTTATTTGCCAGTGGGGCTTTGATGATGAAGCTAATCATTTACTTCTCCAGAATAACCTGCCGGCGGTTCACTAGGTTGGAGGATCTGAAATTGAGTTGATCCCATTGCCACAGGTGGCCACATCATCCCTAGGTTCTCAGAGATCACAGCTGAGAAGCTGGGCTTTGCAGGTCTTGTGAAAGAGATCTCATTTGGGATGACAAGATGCTGGTCATCGAGCAGTGTAAGAACTCCAGAGCCATCACCGTTTTCATCAGAGGAGGAAATAAGATGATCATAGAGGAGGTCAAGCGTTCCCGTCACGATGCTCTGCGTGTCATCGGCAACCTCATCCCGGACAACCGCATGGTGTATTGCAGGGGCGCTACGGAGATCACCTGCGCCCTGATGGTCAGCCAGGAGGCCGACCAGTGCCTGGCCCTGGAGCAGTGCGCCATGCACGCCTTTGCCGAGGGACTGGTGGTCATCCCCATGGAGTCCGCGGAGAACAGCGGCATGAACCCCATCCAGACCATGACTGAGGTCCGGGCCAGACACGTGAAGGAGGTGAACCCCGCCCTCGGGACCCGATGATATGAAACATTATATGATATGAAACATCAAAATGTCGTAGAAATCTTAATCAGCAAAAAGCAGCTGATCTCTCTTGTAACACAAATGGTTAGAATGACTTTGAAGATTGATGACATCCGTAAGCCTGGAGACTCTGAACAGTAAAGACGAAATTTAGAATAAAATGAGAAGTAAGATCCACTTCTGTGACTAAATAAATGGGTGTCTTGTGCTGCATCTACAGCTATTTACTGTTACCCTGTATCAGACACTGTGAAAACAGTAACTGTTTGGTAACCGTAGTTTCACCTGTTCAAAGACATGCAATTATAGAGGTATGATCTCACAAGGTTTTGTATTTGTTGTATTAAAGGGAACACTTTAAACAACCTTTATATTCTACTCAAATTAACAAACATTCACTATAACATTCATCAAATGCCTTAATTGAAAGTGTTTGAGTTGATTTTTTTTAATAAGATGTAGAACCTGTTTTTAACAGCTTTAAATGTTCAGTTTGTTCTCAAGATTTAGTCTAACACTGAGGAATATGAGCTTGGTCCTATTAAATTTATTTAAATACTGACAAAAAAAGAAAGAAGTAACAGTTAGAATGGCATATGCAACAATAGACTAGTTCCAAAATACATCAAGGCTGTACATTGTCACCCTGCTTATTTAACTTATATGCAGAGTACATCATGCAAAATGCCAGATTGGATGAAGCACAAGCTGGAACCAAGATTGCAGGCAGAAATATCAATAACCTCAGATATGCAGATGACACCACCTTTATGGCAGAAGGTAAAGAAGAACTAAGGAGCCTTTTGATGAAAGTGAAAGAGGAGAGTGAAAAAGCTGGCTTAAAACTCAACATTTAAAAAACAAAGATCATGGCATCCAGTCCCATCACTTTATGGCAAATAGATGGGGAAACAATGGAAACAGTGACAGACTTTATTTTCTTGGGCTCCAAAATCACTGCAGATGGTGATTTCAGCCGTGAAATTAAAAGATACTTGATCCTTAGAAGAAAAGCTATTGCAAACCTAGACAGCATATTAAAAAGCAGAGACATTAATTTACCAATAAAGTTCTGTCTAGTCAAAGCTATGTTTTTTCCAGTGGTCACGTATGAATGTGAGAGTTGAACCATAAAGAAAGATGTGAAGTGAAAGTCACTCAGTCATGTTTGACTCTTTGTGACCGCATGGACTGTAGCCCTGTCCTCTGTCCTTGGAATTCTCCAGGCAAAAACACAGGAGTGGGTTGCCATTTCCTTCTCCAGGAGATTTTCCCAACCCAGGAATTGAACCCAGGTCTCCCGTATTGCAGGCAGACTCTTTACTGACTGAGCCCATAAAGAAAGTCGAGTGCTGAAGAATTGATGCTTTTGAACTGTGGTGTTGGAGAAGACTCTTGAGCATCCCTTGGACTGAAAGGAGATCAAATCAGTCAATCCTAAAGGAAACCAACCCTGAATATTCATTGGAAGGACTGATGCTGAAGGCTGAAACTCCAATACTTTGTCCGCCTGATGCGAAGAGCCGACTCATTGGAAAAGACCCTGATGCTGGGAAAGATTGAAGGTGGGAGGAGAAGGGGATAACAGGATGAGATGGCTGGATGGCATCACTGACTCGATGGACATGAGTCTGAGCAAGCTCCAGGAGTTGGTGATGGACAGGGAAGCCAGGCGTGCTGCAGTCCATGGGGTCGCAAAGAGTCGGGTATGACTGAGCGACTGAACTTACTGACTAGCACATAGGCATACTACTTGAAATGAATGAATGAATGTTCAATAAACCATACAAATTGTATGGTAGTTCTAAGAAAGGTTTATGACTAGACTGCACTCTTCTGAAAGTAAAGAACTGCTCATGGAGCCAGTAGCCATCAGCTTTGTAAGCAGATGTTTAGATTTAGAACTAATGCATCCATACAGGCTTGCCTAGGCTACCAGTTGTATAGTCTGGTATTAGCTAGCAAATCAAGTATGTATCATTTCACACTATATTCAGAATCTTTGAGTACTGGATAAAATATTTTCTTAGACAAGTAGACTATGACCTGAAATAACTATGTGTATCTATCTATCTATCTATATCTATATCTATATATTGATATATATATAATTACCAACCAGCCCTGACAAGGTGCAAAAAACAACCAAAGCTGGAATTGAGTGGCTGTCCTTCTTTGCTCTCTCTCTCTCTCCTTTTAAAGTGTGGAGCTTTTTGGAAAAGAAACATTATATGAATTCAAAGCATTATCTTATCAAATCCCCATAATTATTTTAACCATGTGGCATACTCTGTGCACAGCCAGTGATTAAGCTGTGCCACAATTAAAACAATATCGTGAAACTAATTACAAAGAGCTAGACAGACTGTGCTATCTTTCTGCTTGGTGTCCAAATGTTATATAGAAGAATGTAATTCAACTCTGCAGACACCATCAAAATCTTCCAACATACTTTTAAATCCCTGGCTGTCTAAGGGGTGGGTGGCATCAGGGAAGAATGGGGAATGACAGAAAAGTAGGAAACAATCCTGAATGATGTGCCAGCTTTTAGATAAGTCTTTCATCATGAGAGGAGAAAATAATTTTAAAAGGATTCCTACGGAAATATATTTTCCCTCTTCATAAAAACTGTGTAATCAGAAAGCCAGATAGTTTGGCCAGACTACAGAAGCTATCTAGAAGTCAGAAAGACCTGGCTGCTACATTCCCATTCAGACTAAAGTTACAGTTATTTTCCTAGTCAGAGCAGGTGAGGGGAAAAAGCAGGAATCCAAGGGACAATGTTAAATTCATCACTTCACAGAGTTTTTCACACAAGGCCAATGGCATGAGTAAAATGCTTTACATGTACACATCCCTCTGTTAACAAATGATCTAAGTGCTGTTTTCATTCTTATTATCTTTATTCTTATTCTGAACTAATGCTAGGAGATGCAGCCTATAACTCCATGGGCTAAATGGCAAAAGGAAAATCACCAACTGAAAAATCTGGTCAATAACTAGCACGTGGCTACAAAATAACCCAAATTGGTTTTTTTTCTTTAACCTCAGTTCAAGGCCACCTGACAAAACCATACAAATGGAATCGCTCTGTGGGGTTATTCAAGAAAATGGGAGAATAAAATTCAGTAGAAGGTAAGTGTCAGGGCTTACTTTAGATCAGCTTGTCCTGGACCTACAGCATCTGCACTGTTTGGAAACCAGTTAGAAATGCAACTTCCAGAATCCTAACCCAGACCTCCTGACAGAGAAATTCTGGAGGTGGGGGCCAGAAGTCTCGGTCTTAACAAGGCCTCCTGATGATTCTCAAACCTGATCAAGCTTAAAAGTCACTGCTTTAAAAAAAAATTTTTGTTGTGTTCAGCCACTCAGTCACATCTGACTCTTTGCAACCCCATGGACTGCAGCACGTCAGGCTCCCCCGTATTTCATCATCTCCCAGAGCTTTCTCAAACTCATGTCCATTGAATCGGTGATGCCATCCAACCATCTCATCCTCTGTCATGCCCTTCTCCAGCTTTAAAAAATTTTTATTTATTTAGGCATTAATATTTATGGCTGTGCTGGGTCTTCGTTGTGGTGTTCAGGTGTAGGGAAAGAGCAAATTAGCCAAGATGGCATGGGCATGCTCTCTCACCCCACAGCCCCTTGTTCTTGCCCCATGATTTGTAAATAATGATTATGTAACAGCTGGGCTCACTTATAACATTGCACATGTGTGTCACAAGGTACTGCCTTGGCCACAGGCTACTTTTACTAAGTGAGTTCCACGTAGAAAGTGGCGGCATTTACTGCTGCATCACGGCTGTGTGTGTTGGGTCAACCACAAGAGGAGAGAACATAGCATGTCTACTGCTATGGTGGCTGCATCAGCCAAGAGAGGATACTGTTATGGCTGCTGGGCCAGCCAGCAGAGAATAAACAAGTCTGCAGTTCCTACGGTTCCTTGAGTTTTCTTCCAGCATCCCCGCTTGCACCTTATCTACCGTGGGTCCAACGAATGGTGCAGTGTAAACAGCAAGACCACTGGCGTCACGAACAGGATCAGCGATACATCAGGCTTCTCTTGTTGCGGAGCACAGGTGCTAGGGCATGGGGGCCTCAGTAGTTGCAGCTCCTGGACTCTAGAGCACAGTCTTCAGTAGTTGTGGAGCGCAGGCTGAATTGCTCTGTGGCATGTGGGATCTTCCTAGCCCGGGAATTGAACCTATGTCTCCTGCACTGGCAGGCAGTTTCTTTACCACTGAGCCACTAGGGAAGCCCATCACTGCCTTTTTGTTATTACTGTTGTTCAGTTCAGTTCAGTTCAGTCGCTCTGTCATGTCCGACTCTTCGCGACCCCATGGACTGCAGCACGCCAGGCCTCCCTGTCCATCACCAACTCTCAGAGTTTACTCAAACTCATGTCCATTGAATCAGTGATGCCAACAAACCATCTCTCCTCTCTCCTCATCCATCCTCTTCTCCTCCTGCCTTCAATCTTTCCCAGCATCAGGGTCATTTCAAATGAGTCAGTTCTTTGAATCAGGTGGCCAAAGTACTGGAGTTTCAGCTTCAGCATCAGTCCTTCCAATGAATATTCAGGACTGATTTCCTTTAGGATGGACTAGTTGGATCTTCTGGCAGTCCAAGGGACTCTCAAAATTCTTCTCCAACACCACAGTTCAAAAGCATCAATTCTTCAGTGCTCAGCTTTCTTTATAGTCCAACTCTCACATCCATACATGACTACTGGGAAAATCACAGCCTTGACTAGATGGACCTTTGTTGGCAAAATAACATCTCTGCTTTTTAATATGCTATCTAGGTTGGTCATAACTTTTCTTCCAAGGAGTAAGCGTCTTTTAATTTCATGGCTACAGTCAACATCTGCAGTGATTTTCAGTTTGTTCAGTCACTCAGTCATGTCTGACTCTTTGCGACCCCATGAATCGCAGCACGCCAGACCTCCCTGTCCATCACCAACCCCTGGAGATTATTCAAACTCATGCCCATCGAGTTGGTGATGCCATTCAGCCATCTCATCCTCTGTCATCCCCTTCTCCTCTTGCCCCCAATCCCTCCCAGCATCAGGAACTTTTCAAATGAGTCAACTCTTCACATGAGGTGGCCAAAGTAAGTTTCAGCTTCAGCATCAGTCCTTCCAGTGAACACCCAGGATTGATCTCCTTCAGGATGGACTGGTTGGATCTCCTTGCAGTCCAAGGGACTCTCAAGAGTCTTCTCCAACACCACAGTTCAAAAGCATCCATCTTTCAGCACTCAGCTTTCTTCACAGTCCAACTCTCACATCCATACATGACCACTGGAAAAATCATAGCCTTGAACAGATGGACCTTTGTTGGCAAAGTAATGTCTCTGCTTTTTAATCTGCTGTCTAGGTTGGTCATAACTTTCCTTCCAAGGAGTAAGCATCTTTTAATTTCATGGCTGCAGTCACCATCTGCAGTGATTTTGGAGCCCAAAAAAATAAAGTCTGACACTGTTTCCACTGTCTCCCCATCTATTTCCCATGAGGTGATGGGACCAGATGCCATGATCTTAGTTTTCTGAATGTTAAGCTTTAAGCCAACTTTTCACTCTCTTCTTTCACTTTCATCAAGAGGCTTTTTAGTTCCTCTTCACTTTCTGCCATAAGGGTGGTGTCATCTGCATATCTGAGATTATTGATATTTCTCCCAGAAATCTTGATTCCAGTCTGTGCTTCATCCAGCCCAGAGTTTTTCATGGCCTCCAGGCCTCCCTTTCTGCTCTAAACCTGACCTTCCCACATGCTAGATGTGTGA
The DNA here is from genome assembly GCF_963930625.1 of Muntiacus reevesi. Classification (NCBI taxonomy): domain Eukaryota; kingdom Metazoa; phylum Chordata; class Mammalia; order Artiodactyla; family Cervidae; genus Muntiacus; species Muntiacus reevesi. The sequence goes on along the minus strand of NC_089249.1, from coordinate 12,147,719 downwards.
ATAAAACACAAATAAAGTGCCAGTTAAACTCCCCTCTATATCTGGAGAAAGTATTTAGGTACAACCACTTACAAAACCAAATCACTGAAGGAGATCTAGAGTTCACGTCATTTCACCAAGCAAATCTATGTTTTTAGGAAAAAATAATTTGTAAGATTACACATTGGATGTTATTAATAGAAGTAAATTGCAGGCTCTTTGATTCCTAGTCATTTTGAATGTCCTTCAATAGCTGGCACTAACACTTTGGCTGTATTGGCAATCTATACATATTTGTTCGGATGAATGAAGTAATATTTTTAACAGACTCCATGAAAGGCAGTTATCTTCACTTCTGTTTTCTCTCCACTGTCTTCCAGAGCACTGTCTCACCTATCCACATACACCATACCAAATAGAAAGAAATGGCCATTACCAGGTTCCCCGACTTAAAATTCAGACCTTCTCAGAAAGGCATGAACTTCATTCATTCACAGTTCTGTTCATTCAACAAATATTCACAGTGCATCTGTCACATGTCAGGCATAGGGCTAGAAACTAGAGAAAAATGCATACATATGTGACATCACCCTATACCTGGGAGCATACAGTTTAGCAGAAGGAAATACATATGAATAACTAAGCCCAGAAGGAGATGCTAGTTGCTATGATGAAAGTGAGTGTAGGATATGATACAAGACAAGAGGGTATATTCAAGTCTACTTCTGAGAGTTCAATGCGGTATCTAGTAGCATTGGGCCTGAATATACTCTGCATATCCTCCTAACCCAGTACCACCAACTAAGTCAACTCTGCCGAGGTTAAAATTTTATTCTGAGGATTCCAGGTGGTCAGTGGTTAAGAATCCACATGCCAAGTGGCAACTAAGCCCATGCAACATGCCTACTGAGCGCACATGCCTAAAGCCTGTGCTCTGCAACAAGAGGAGCCACAGCAGTGAGAAGCCTGCACCACGATGAAGAATAACCCCCACTTGTCGCAACTAGAGAAAGTCTGTGCCCAGCAATGAAGATCCAGGTTAGCCAAAAATCAATCAATCAATCTTAGGAAAAAAAGTTATTTTGAGATCTGAGAGTGGTAATAACCAGTAATAATCAGTTGTAGAAGTGACCAAGGACATGAGGATTTGAAATAAATAAATAAAACCTCTCCTTGGAGTTGTCTTGAATATTCTTACCACAAACTACTTTTCTGGGCTGTATACCGAATCTGTGTGTCAGTTCATTTGTGCCTCCTTGACGACTGAAGTCAAGGTCTGATGCTTGGCAGAAATCATTTGAGCAGCATGCCACTCACTCTACTCTCTGCTGCCACAGTGATTCCAGTCCTTGTGCAAATCTACCCTAAGCAACTAGGGACCATAACTAGGGAAATTGAGTTCCTTAAAAAGCAAAGGGAATGGAGTTGCCAAAAGAGTTTCTAGGAGGATATGCTTGGAATTTGGGATTTTTGATTTGTGTTTCTACAAACCCTGGGCTAGCTGCCCTACTAAAATTACCATTACATTGAATTTATGACCAAGTAATGGTACATTTCTCTCATTGAAGACAGATCTCTATCTGTCTGGGCTCGAGCATGACCTGTGTGGGAAAACACTAAATCAGAACTCTTGCACAGTGCTTTTGTGTGCCTTGGGGGTGGAAGGGGGATGCCAAAGCAGTTAAGGTCAGCTTTGTGACTTGTGTCCCAGGAGGGCAGAAAAATCAGTTCGAGGATTTGCTAAAGGATCAACAAAATAATTGATAACCAGTGCACTGGCATGATTCTGCAGTTGGAATGCCTTTGAAACCGTTCCCAAATGGCACAGGGATTAGGGAAGATTTTTGAACAGAGAATGAGTTATGTGACCTGGGGGGCATACTTTAACTCTGCCATCGGCCTGGGTGTCGTTGTGAAGGACACTTAACCTCAGTGACCTCCTCGTCTGTAGAGCTAGAATGACGGCTGCAGCCCAGATGCAGCACATGAAGCATCAAGAGATGCCCCTAAGAGTGGCCAAGTATGTTTTGGGGCTTCCTCAAGTTTTATTATTAAAATCAGAGAAACAAAAACAGATGAAAATAAAACCTAGTTTCAATCCTCAGTTCCAAATTATAGGATACCAACAACTGGTATTCTTTGCTTGAATTTTCCAGTGTTTCTTCACTTTCTGATTTCTGCCTAGAACAAACCATAATAACGATTGTAATATTTAATATGTTTTGTTTGAAACCTTGGCCCAGGCACTGGACTAAGCTTTTTATCTGTATTTCATGTCATCTTCACTACCTGGTGGCTCAGATGATAAAGAATCTTCCTCCAATGCAGGAGACAAAGGTTCGATCCCTTAGTGAGGAAGACTCCCTGGAGAAGATACTCGCTACCCACTCCTCTATTCTTGCCTGGAGAATTCAGTGCACAGAGGAGCCTGGCGGGCTACAGCCCATGGGGTCTCAAAGAGCTGGACAAGACGGAGCAACTAACTCTCTCACCACTGCCCCATGAGGTGAGGATTTCTAGCTCTGTTTTACAGATGAGAATCCTGGGGTTTATGGAATCCCGCCCAGTGATAGTATTAGGACTCACACCCACATTGGACAGTTTCTAAAGTGCGTGCTGTTAGGCACTAATTAACTCTAACAACGGAAATAACAAACGATGGAGGAAGTCCTACCTTTAAAATTTTCAAACATTAGATTAAAAGTTTAATACTATGAACTTTGAAAATAGGTGGTTTGTCCTTGTTCAGTCACTCAGTCACGTCTGACTGTTTGAGACCCTATTGACTGCAGAACACCCGGCTTCCCTGTCCTTGCTCAAACTCATGTCCAATGAGTCGATGATGCCATCCAACCATCTCATTTTCTGTCTCCTCACCTTCTCGTCCCCTTCTCCTGCTTTCAGTCTTTCTCAACATCAGGGTCTTTTCCAGTGAGTCAGTTCTTTGCATCAGGTGGCCAAAGTATTGGAACTTCAACTTTAGCCTCAGTCCTTCCAATGCATATTCAGTGTTGATTTCCTTTAAGATTGACTGGTTTGATCTCCTTGCAGTCCAAGAAACTCTCAAGAGTCTTCTCCAACACCAAAACTTCTCCAAGTTTTGTTCCTTAAAACTTCAACAGTTTGAAAGCATCAGTTCTTCAGTGCTCAGGCTTCTTTATGGTCCAACTCTTACATCCCTACATGACTACTAGAAAAACAATAGCTTTGACTAGATGGACCTTTGTTAGCAAAGTGATGTCTCTGCTTTTTGATACACTGTCTAGGTTTTTCATAGCTTTTCTTCCAAGGAGCAAGCGTCTTTTCATTTCATGGGTCCAGTCACCATTGACAGTGATTTTGGAGGCCAAGAAAATAAAGTCTGTCACTGTTTCTATTGTTTTCCCATCTATTTGCCATAAAGTGATGAGGCCAGATGCCACAATCTTAGTATTTTGAATGTTGAGTTTTAAGCAATTTTTTTCACTCAAGATTACTTGAGAGTGTCCCTTTTCAATTAGTCACTATCCATTCAATATCCACTAGAAATCCATTCAATAGCTATTGCTTTTTCACCTAGAATTAACTGTAACTTCCTATCTGTTCTTAGAATATTAAAAGTGGAAGCATTTTCAAGATAAACACTCAACCTTCACTTCGTTCAAATCGCTGGCTCCATTCTTTTAAAATCTTACACATTTTATAGCTTCAAGTTATATCATAATATAAATTTTTTTATATTATCAAGGATTTAATTATATGTTCCTTAAAACTTCATTCCCTTTGAGAACTTATATTTTATTCCAACCATTTCTGAAATAAATTATTATAAACTTTGCATGACTCAGGGTCCTCTGGAGAATTCATGCTTTTAAGCTTACTGTAGCTATACAAAATAAATCCAGGCTTCTGTGCATTGTAGCTTTTGGCTCTGTATTTTAGCTCTCTCTCCTCCCATCATTGTAAACTGTTATTCCACATGCTGGTCTCACTGCTTATAATATATCTTACTTTATAAATAATTGTCTGGATAAAGACCTGAAGGAAGATCCGTGTTTTTACTGTGGAGTAAAGTTCATTGGCTTTGTGACATGTATTTTCATGTTATCATTTAGTTTACCTCTAAGTTCATAACAGTCTCCACAATGGTTATGTCTGACCAAAGATGTAAGTTGAATGTGAATGCAAGTTAGATTGCTTTTTACAAGTCATACATACATATATGGAAATATAAGTTATATGGATGATGATATAGGTATAGATATATAGATGGTATGCATGGGTATTTTAGCTTAGACTGTTTGCTGATCAGACATGGTACAGTGAGAACCATGAAAATAAGGGTTTTCTCTAAACTGGAGAAACTCATTTTAAAAGTTTGATTTGAGCCCAGAATTCAAGTTTAAACTTTACTTACCACCATGCTTATTTATACTACAATGCTTTACACAGAAAAGTCACTCAATAAGTGCTAACTGAAGAAAATTATGCAAAAGGAATTCAATGCTAAAATGTAGAATTGTTTGCTAATATCTTTTTACTTTCCAGATTCACATATAGCTCTTCTTTGATCTTAACAGAGTTTGCAAAATAACTTACATGTGATCAAACTCTCTCTTTAAGAGCATAATTTAAGAGAATGAAAATAAGTCATAGAGTAAAACAAAAAATTCACAAATTATATATACAACAAAGAACTGTCATCAAGAATATACATATATTTGAAAACCACTCAAAATTCAATAATAAAAAATTGTATAGAAGATTTGGGCAGATGCTTTACCAAGGAAGATACACTGATGGGAGCATATGAAAAGCACATGAAAAGCTTTTCAACAACATTAGGTTAGAGAAATGTGAATTTAATTAGAATGGATAAAATTAAAAAGAATGACCATACAAAGTGTTGGTGAGAGTATGGAAGAAATGGAGCCTTCGTGTATTCATATAAGGATTCATACATGAGTGTTCACAACAAATTTATTCAAAATAGCTAAAATCTAGGAACAACTCAAATATCCATCATCAGGATAATGGATAAATAGATTATGGTAATATCTACATGGTGAAGTACTGCTCAGCAACTAAAAGGAATGAACAGTTGATACATGAACAACATGGCTGCATCTCAAAATAGTTATGCTGAGTTAAAGAGTCCAGAAAGAGGAAAGTCCATACTGTATGATTCCATTCATATAAAACTCTGGAAAATGTAAACTCATCTATAGTAACAGAAAGCAGCTAACTCAATAGTTGCCTGGTGGCTGGGGTAAGTAAAGATGGAAGAGGGTGTTTACCAAAGACAACAGGGAAATTTGTAGGGATGAGGGGTGTGTTCACTATTCTAACCATGGCAGTGGATTCATGGGTGTATAACTACGTCAAAAATTCTCAATTTGCATACTTTAAATTTATGCAATTTGTGATTTGTCAATTACACCTCAGTAAAGTTGTGTGTGTGTTTCCCTGGTGGCTCAGATAGTAGAGAATCTGTTTGAAATGCGAGAGACCTGGATTTGATCCCTGGGTTGGGAAGATCCCCTGGAGAAGGAAATGGCAACCCACTGCAGTATTCCTGCCTGGAGAATCCCACGGACAGAGGAGCCTGCCGGCCTATAGTCCATGAAGTTGCAAAGAGTCAGACACGACTGAGCAACTAACACAAAGCTATGCATGTGTGAGCGGTAAGTCGCTTCAGTCATGTCCAGTGCTTTGCGACCCTGTGGACTATAGCCCGCCAGGCTCCTCTCTGTCCATGGGGTTCTCCAGGCAAGAATGCTGGAGTGGGTTGCCATGCCCTCCTCCAGGGGATCTTCCCACCCCAGGGATGGAACCCACGTCTCTGTCTCTTATGTCTCCTGCATTGGCAGCCGGTTTCTTTACCACTAGTTCCACCTGGGAAGCCCCAATAAAGCTATAGCAAAGGGCAAAAAAAAAAGAACATAGCAAACAAAAGAAAGGAACTAAAACAGATTCAGAGGGCTTCCCCAGTGGCTCAACGGTAGAGAATCTGCCTGTCAGTGCCAGAGACACAGGTTCAATCCCTGTGTCTGGGAAGATGCCACATTTTGCGGAGCAACTTAAGCCTATGCACTACAACTATTAAGCCAGTGCTCTAGAGCCTGAGAGCCATGACTACTGACCCTGTGACCCCTAGAGCCCATGCTCCTCAATAAGAGACGCCACCAACATGAGAAGCCCGCGCCCCACAGCTAGAGTGTAGCCCTGCTCACCACAGCTACAGAAAAGTCTGTGCAGCAATGAAGACCCAGCACAGCCATAGATAAATAAGATTTTTTAAAGAATCAGAATCAAAGTTTAGATCTGAAAGAAATTTAACAGATCATCTATTCATTTTATGGATGAAGCACTTGAGAGCAAGACAATAGTTACCCAATGAGTAGACTCAGTTAGGGACACCAAAAGAACAAGAGATGAGCAAATTTGACAATTGGTCGTCTGTTTTTTTTGTAAAAGGCATAAGTAGTCAGATGGGAGAGAATCAGAATATTGTTGTATTTGCTGACAGTTACATCTGGGGTCATGTCGTCATGATATGCTCAATGTTTAGGGCTTCCAAGCATCTTAATCTTGCCATAGATTCAGAATTGTCAAATGACTGCACTGTTCTCATGGTAGGTGGCAGAGCAACATCTTGTGCCTTTAAACTCTCATCTAACGGCTTTTTCTTTTAGAGAAGGTTCACAGAGCTGAAAGAGAGGTCCATAACAGAGGAATTAGCGGTCACATGACTTGATGACCCCTAACCAGAAAGCAAAAGGAATTAAGCAAATCGACATATTTGCATCTCACTTGCCAAAAACACCTCTGCAGAAACATCCACTGGTGTTAGTGCACTTGCCCCATGCAGGTTTTACCTGCTGTGGATTCCTGTCTGGAGAAGCCAGGCCAAGAGCAAGGAAACTTTTCATGAGGGAGCAAGAGAAATATATCTACAGCCTCCAAAAGGGTGACTGACAACATAACAAGTAACATGGATAGGGAAGTTCTAGTAGAAGAATCTACTAGCCTCTTCTCACAGCTGGAGGACTGACCAGGTGTTCTAGGTTTCAATCACTGTGTAACATGCCACCCCAAAACTTAGTACCTTAAATAACAATCACTTATTTGGCATAAAGAGTCTGCACTTTGCACTTTGGGCAGGTCTCGAGGGGAACAGCTCATCTCTACTCCACGTGGCCTGACTGGGGTTGAACGGTCCATCTCCAGCAAAGCTGATTGACGCTGCCTACCAGTTTCTCTCCATCTGGGTCTCACCATGGGGGAGGCTTAGGCTTTCTTAAAACATAGAGACTGGCTCCTAAGAGCAAGCATCCCAAGAGATAGGAAGCAAAAGCAACTAATTTTTTAAGATCTGGTCCTGGATCTTACCAGATCCAGGGCCAGTTTCCAAAGTCATATTTTAAGAAACTGGGACAGCAATACTTCTGCCATGTTCTATCAGTCAAGCAATCATAATCCATGAGGATTCAAGGCGAAGAGATACAGGCCTTCCATCACTAGAAGGAAGGAGTTTCAGTAACTTGAGGGGCTGCATTTTAAAGTCAAGGTACCACACAATCACTACAGTTAAAAATTACCTGGACACTTTTGCTAGTTCCTCATTAAGTCCTTGCTCTCCCATCAGAGAGTGAAGGGATTTGTGTATTCACCTGGACCACAACTTCTCTCAGTATTAGAAACAAGACCATTCTCTGCTGGCATGTGTGGTCTTGGCATCCAAATTGTTTTCTCACTTTACAAGTAGAACTGGTAACGTCACATTTTTAAATAACACTGGGAATAATCAACCTAAAAGCTCTCTTTAGACAGGGATTTGATCACACTATAGTGTCCCAAACATACTAGACATTTCATGACAATGCAAATTGACATATGCCAAGTTGGCCCTACATAGTTCTCCAATTCTTCTGGTAAACACTGATTTTCTCAATATTTGGTGACAAGATGAGGGATAAATAGAAGCTGTGACCGCGTCCTGTACCTCACCATTCAGCAGGAAGTATAGTGAAAGTAAATCTCAGACCAAACTCTGCCCCTTAGAAATATTTATTAGCTAGAAAACTGCAGAAGAGTCACACAGACTATTCCAATGGGCTTGAAAAAGTTCCTGCTGTCTACCTTTTCAGCACTCCAACAAGTTTTACAATAATACTCTAACAATATATCTCAAAAATAGCAAACCTACTAATTGGAGCAGATGACAGAGTCTTGATTAAATAGGGAGAAAAAGAACAATATTTTAGACCAGGAGATATTTTGAAGATGTTAGGCTTCTGAGTTTGTTAGGTCCTTCAGTTTTGTTCCTTCAGGGACACTTTTAGCCTGATGCATATATTGCCTCCCATTCACTTACTCCCCAAATTATGTCGAACATTCCTTACATCAATCAATGAACCCTCTGGTGCAACACGGGGAGAGCTCTGGGTCTGGATCCCTGAACAGAGAACTGCAGGGGTCATAGTATTGTAGGAGAGCAGGTGGTACTGGCTGTGAGCCTGTTGTGCACTTCCCTGCATTTCATAACCTTACACCAGTAGCTTGAAACCGGCCATGGCAGGAATATTTACACAAGAGAAACCAATAAATGCTAAAAATCAGGACTTTACCCCCCACCTAGGGTTGGTTGTTAGACATTTACCAGCACATGACAATACCTGACCACTCCTATGGTATGAATTAAAGTTAATTTTCATCATAATATTTATATGGGATTATTTAGAAGTAACTTAGCAATAACATAACAATCAAATATTAATTGCTTAAATTAATTACTCCATACATTCTTGAATTCAAATAAATGCCTATGTGTGTGGGTGTTTTGAGTGAGTGAGGAGTTGTTTGTCCAATTTTACCAGTTTATTATAATCTGTGAAGTTTTCAGTCACATAATATTGAGTAGAATATAAAAACTGAGTCTGGATAGTCAGCTGATCAGCAGGGCTAAATTAGATAATAATATGAAAGCTTGTCTAAGATTATCCACTCACACTTAAGATAAAATAGAGTAAAATAGAATGACAGGTATCCATCCAATTTTAATTTTACTTTCATTAAAAATTCTGATCTCATAATCCAAGATTTGGCCAATAATTTTATGTCCTGTATGATGGAAAAGACCAGACTTGAGGTCTCAACTTTAACACATATTATCTGTGCTACTTCAACAAAATCATTTCTGAGTTTCTCTTCTCTCATCTGCAACATGGTGATGATAAAAATGAGATTGTCCATGGGAAAGCATTTGCCACTGGCAAAAGCTACAACAAAACAATGGCAATTATCACTCAAGTGCTTCACAAAGAACTAACTGCTAGCAAGTTAGGATTTGGCCAGGAAAGCACTGTTCTTTCCTTAATGAGAAATAATATTTAAAAATAATAATAATATTAAAAATAAACATTTTTTAAACATTTTATTTTGTATTGATGTATAGCCAATTAACAGACAACGTTGTGATAGTTTCAGATGGGCAGTGCAGGGACTCCTCCATACACACACATGTGTCCATTCTCCGCCAAACTCCCCTCCCATCCAGGCTGCCACATAACACTGAGCAGAGTTCCCTGTGCTATCCAGTAGGTCCTTCCTGGTAATCCATTTTAAATATAGCAGAGCGTACGTGGCCATCCCTATCTCCCTAACTATCTCTTTCCCCTATCCTTCCCCCCATAACCATAAGCTCATTCTTGAAGACTGTGAGTCAAACAATTAAATATGTTTAGAAGAATTTTTTTGTCCAAAAAATCAAAAGTACTAAAATTAACTTTTCCAGGTTCTCTGAGACGGCAAATAAAGCCTGATCACACACACACACACACACACACACACAAAGCCTGATAAAGCCTATCATCAGGCACACTCAGGGGGATGTGCTGAATGTCTTAATCTTCTTTGGGTGCCCCTGGGATGTGCTACTGAGGCCCCTGCCTTCAGAGCCAGCTCAGGCCACACCATTCATTACCCACCACTAGCCTAGGATTGCCTTGTTTCCCCAGTAAACTAGATCTTCACATTTTTCTTCCTTTTTATTTTTTTATCATAAAACATCTTCCCTACCTCATCCGTCCAATCCCACAGACACATATGTTAAGAAAAAAAAGACCCTGAAGGAACTGTGCTTAATCCAATCTTCATTTTCCCTAAACACGCCTTCAGCCTATCGCATCTAATAGGTGCTGGGACTTAATATGTATTATCCCATTTAGCCCTCTTCCAAAACTCCCCTTTTGAAGGTAAAAACACTAACTGAGCTTCAGAAAGTTTAGGGACTTCCCCAAGCCCAGAGGTGATGCAGCCAGGTTTCCAAAACAGTGCTGTCTGGTTTCAAAGACCATTCTCACTTTCCTTTTCCAATAATCCCTCCAGAAGTCTTAGAAGTGAGTTCATAGACTCTCAGAAGTCAGTCAATATTTTTAAAGCCTTCTAGGCCACACAGTAGTTTGATATTTTCCACTAGAATGTAGGCTCTTGTCCTCAGTCATGTTCAACTCTTTGCAACCCTTCGGACTGTAGCCAACCAGGCTTCGCAGTCCATGGGGTTATCTAGGCAAGCATCCTTCTCAGGATGTAACTACCTGAAATGGACTACTTCCAAATGAGAGGCAGGGGCTAGGAAACCAAGCAAAGACAGACATCTTGCCTTCTTCACATTTACCCTAAGCAAACCACAATGCACTCTATAACAAAGGGACATTTTATCAATAAGAGTTTAAAAAAGAGCTTCAGAAGAATCCACCACTATTAACACATGTAGCGCTTTGATTCAACCATCTTCTCACAAAAATAAACCAAAGTTATCTGTGGAGAACATGAGGCAGGTCAGAAAGCAATGAAATAATAATGCACATGTGTCATAAAAATAAGCAAAGCTGAAATAAAGAAAGATTATTTAGATACCAGGATTCTTTTTTTGAGTAACATTTATATTTTAAAGTTTACAGAGGTTAGGGGTATGCTCACAAATGCTCTGATTCCTCAAACATGTGTAAGCTGGGAATGCCTCTCAACAGGTATTCCTGAAAAGAATTTTATAAATAAAATCTTAACAGTAAGATATTTTTTAGCTTTTTATTTTGTATTGGGGTATAGCTGATTAACAAACAATGTTGTAACAGCTTCAGGTGAACACTGAAGGGACTCAGCCATACACATACATGGATCCATTCTCCCCCAAACTCCCCTCCTATCCAGGCTGTCACATAACATTGAGCAGAGTTCTCTGTGCTATAAAATAGGTCCTTGTGGGTTATCCATTTTAAATATAGCAGTGTGTATGTGTTCATCCCAAACTCCCTAGCTATCCCTTCTGCCCATCCCTCCCTTCAGCAACCACAAGTTTATTCTCTAAGTCTGTGAGTCTCTTTCCATTTTTGTAAGGAAGATCATACAATAATGTATTTCAAATGTACTTAATGAGAAATTTATTTATAGCATCTTATTATAAATCATTTTGAAAACCAGGTACCCCATAATATGTCAAATTTGTAAATTCAGTTTTGTGACATTTTGTAAACTATGATAAAAGGCATTTTTTTCTCCCTTCTCTAGCATAACTACAAAGCCAAATAATTCAGTCATGAATTCCAGTTTATGTGTTATTTTTACAGAATCACTTTACACTAGAGATAAATTTCCAAAATCTGCTTTATATTCTAATAACTTTATTGTGAGGTTGTAAATAACCTGTTTGTTTCCTGGCCCCTTTGTATAGATTCAAATGTCTTATTGTACGAACGACACAACCGAAGCCTGCAGAGGGCTAATGGCTTTTGCAGAATCTTGCAGGTGGACCACCATGGAGTCAGGGTTGGGGATACTCCTTGGGGTCACATCAGAGCTCTTCTTACTCACCAGACTCAACTCTGCTTCTCACCATTTAACTGTCACACATGTAGGTATTAGTCTCCAAGTATAAATTAAAGAAGAGGCTCCCTTGCCTTTGATATACATCAGAATGAAGAGAGGTCAAGGTGGGAAGAAAAACTATTCCACCTCCTCTCCTGGGTTTCTCTGAAATTCTGAAAAAAATCTGTCTTTCCAATTAAAGCAAATGGTCTCCTTGTGCCTATTTTACAAAGTCATATGCCTATGAAAATTTATAAGAACTGCTGAGCAAGACAACTGCCTAACATTGAACCCCTAAGATCGAAACCACCAGGAGCAGGGGGCCTAAGAAGACTCTTGAGCTCAGCACTAAAACCTTCCAGGGTATTTCTGCTGTCTCACATCCAGGCTTCTTCCTGCCTCAGGTCCTTTACGTATGCTATTTCTTTTTCTAAGACTGATCTCCCCCCACTCCTTTTCACTGGTTTACTCTCTCTGAGTCCTAGAGAGTTTATCTCAGACACTACTTCCTTGGGGGGAAATTAAGTCACATTCCCCTGTATATGTTTCCTCTACAACTCCAACCACAATTATAGTTAGGTTGTTAATTTTGTAACTGATGATTAATATCTGTCTCCCTCATTAAGTACTGAGCTACAAAAGATGAAGTACCACTCTTGCTTGCTTGCTTGCTTGCTACTGTGTCCCCATCACCAAGTCTTCTGGCTGTTGTTCAATCACTGTCACATCCGACTCCGCAATCCCATGGACTGCAGTACACCAGGCTTCCCTGTCCTTCACCATTTCCTGGAGTCTACTCAAACTCGTGTCCATTGAGTCAGTGATGCCATCCGACCATTCTTCTGTAACCCCTTCTCCTGCTGCCTTCAATCTTTCCGAGTACCAGGGTGTTTTCCAATGAGTCAGCTCTTTGCATCTGGTGGCCAAAGTATTGGAACTTCAGTTTTAGCATCAGTCCTTTCAAAGAATATTCAGGTTGATTTCCTTTGGGATTGACTAGTTTGATTTCCCTGCTGTCTAAGGAACTCTTGTGTCCTTTCTAGCACCACAGTTTGAAAACATCAATTCTTTGGCACTCAGCCTTCTTTATGGTCCAACTCTCACATCCATACATGACTATTGGAAAAACCATAGCTTTGACTATATAGACCCTTATTAGTAAAGGGATATCTTTGCTTCTCAATACACTATCTAGATTTATCATAGTTTTTCTTCCAAGGAGCAAGCATCTTTTAGTTTCAAATTACCAAGTCTAGGATGATATATTGTTGTTGTTGTTCAGTCACTAAGTCATGTCCAACTCTTTTGCAACCTCATGGACTGTAGCCCACCAGGCTCCTCTGTCCATGGGATTTCCCAGGCAAGAATACTGGAGTCTGTTGCTGCATCCTTCTCCAGGGCATTTTCCCAAACAGGAATCAAACCTACATCTCCTGCATTGGCAGGTGGATTTTTGACCACTGAGCCATCAGGGAAGCCCAGGATGATATATGTGTGAGTTAGTCTTTCAGTTGTGTCTGACTCTTTGTGACCCCGTTGGCTGTAGCCCACCAGGCTTCTCTGTCCATAGAATTCTCCAGGCAAGAATACTGGAGTAGGTTGCCATTTCCTTCTCCAAAGGATCTTCCCAACCCAGGGAACAAACCCAGGTATACTGTGTTGCAGGTGGATTCTTTATCATCTGAGCCACCAGCGATCCTAGGATGATATATAGATGATGCTAAATAAGTTTATCTGTTCAACAAATCTTACTGAGTACTGGCTATGTTCTCGTCATTGTTTTTGACACTGGGGTTGCAGGACTAAATTAACCCTCAAGAAGTTCACATTCTAGTAAGGGAGAGAAACAAAAACCAAATAGACAAATGTTCACATAATGAGTGCTATAAAGGAAACAAACTGGATGCTGAGAAAGAAAGTAATAGGGCTTGAAGGCTTGAGAAGATGAGGCTGTCTTGGATGTGGGGGTCATGAAAGACATATCTAAAGAGGCATCATTCGAACTGAGACATGAAGGATAAGAAGAAGCTAGCACTGCAAGTTCTAAGATAGAGCTTCTAGGCAGAGGGAATGGCAAAGACAAAGATTACGTGGAAAGAGAAGTTGGTGCATTCAAGAAAAAGAAAGATGTCAATGTAGCCAGATAGACCAAGTGAGGAAGAAAGTGGCTCAAAATGAAGTTGCAGAAGTGGTCAAAGCTGGATCATGCAGGGCCTTCCAGGTCATGGAGAGGCCAATATTGAATATTCATGAGCAGGGATTTGACATGCTCCAAATCAATCAACTTCATGATCATTGTCAAAGCAAGATAATTCCAGAAAAACATCTACTTCTGCTTTATTGACTATGCTAAAGTCTTTGCCTGTGCAATCACAACAAACTGTGGAAAATTCTTAAAGAGAAGAGACTAGCAGAACACCTGGCCTGCCTCTTGGGAAATCTGTATGCAGGTCAAGAAGCAACAGCTAGAACCAGACGTGGAACAAGAGTCTGGTTCCAAATTGGAAAAGGAGCATGTCAAGGCTGTATGTTGTCACCCTGCTTATTTAATTTATATGCAGAGTATATCATGTAAAGTGCCAGACTAGATGAAACACAAACTGGAATCAAGACTTCTGGGAGAAATATCAATAACCTCAGATAAGGAGATGACACCACCCTTATGGCAAAAGTGAAGAGGAATTAAAGAGCCTCTTGATGAAGGTAAAAGAGGAGAGTGAAAAAATCTGGCTTAAAACTCAGCATTCAAAAAACTAAGATCATGGCATCTGGTCCCATTACTTCATGGCAAATAGATAGAGAAACAATGCAAGCAGTGACAGACTTTATTTCCTTGGGCTTAAAAATCACTGCAGATAGTGACTGCAGCCATGAAATGAAAAGACACTTGCTCCTTGGAAGAAAAGTTATGACAAACCTAGACAGTGTATTAAAAAGCAGAGACCTTACTTTGCTGACAAAGATCCATCTAGTCAAAGATATGGTTTTTCCAGTGGTCATGTATGGATGTGAGAACTGGACCATAAAGAAGACTGAGCACCTAAGAATTGATGCTTTCAAACTGTGGTGATGGAGAAGACTCTTGAGAGTTCCTTGGACAGCAAGGAGATCAAACCAGTCAATCCTAAAGGAAACTACCCAAGTATTCATTGGACGGACTAATGTTGAAGCTGAAGCTCCAATGCTTTGGCCACTTGATGTAGAGAGCCAACTCATTGGAAAAGACCCTGGTGCTGGGAAAGATTGAGGGCAGAAGGAGAAGGGGGTGACAGAGGATGAGATGGTTGGATAGCATCACTGACTCAATGGACATGAGTTTGAGCTAATTCCAGGGGATGGTGGAGGACAGGGAAGCCTGGCTTACTGCAGTCCATGGGATCACAGAGTCAAACATGACTGAGTGAATGGACAACAATAATAACAAATTGAACATATGCTTTTAGAGTATAATTTGACTTAGGTTTTGACTCTGGGTGGATAATGTAGTCTAGTAGTTTGCTGGTTTTCATAGAAGTCCAGATAAATGACAATGACAGCCTAGATAACAATAGTGACAATAATGGAAAAGAGAGTACATTTTATATCTGTTTTGGAATCATAGTGGTTACTATTGGATTGGGTGTGTGAAGTGAAAGAGAGAAAATAAGGATAACTCTTGGGCTTTTGGCTTGACCAGCTAGCTGGACAGTGGTACCAGCTATGGGTATAGGGTAGGACAGGAAGAAGTTGGAGAAACTCAAAAATTCCATTACATATATGTGAAGTTTGAGACATCAGTTAGTCTTTTGGATATTCATCTGCTGGTATGAGTGAATACTTGTTAAATCAATAAATGTAGTTCTGCTTCTACCTAGGATGGAGAAGCTACCAAAAAGGTCATTATCACTGAAACAGGAAAAGTTGATTGTCTATACTCTATTTTTAAGTCCAAGTACCCATAATATTTGAATTCCAGGTCATCAGACAGGCTTAGAGGAAAACATTTCTTTGGGCAGAGTATGACCTGAGCAGTTTGAGGTTCCCAGCATCCAGGAGCTCTTTTCCAACAAAATTTTGATTTGAAGTTAATGCAGTTTGCAAAAAGAATGCATTTTACTTTTTTATTTGTTTTTTAAAAAAAAGTAAAAACCTGTGTCCGTGTGTTTGTGTGTGTATAAAGCATATTATCATGGCTTCATTTAACAAAATCTTTATTGAGAATCTACTGTGTACTGCTGTCTTCGACCCAAGCTACAATTATTTCTCATGAAGACCACAGCAGTGGTTTCTCTACTTAAACTCTTGCACCCTGTGGCCCATTCTCCTTACCTTACACACACTAAATCTGTTTAAATTTCAAGGTGATCAAGACTTGGACACACTTGCTTCATGTATCTGCTTCCCCCTCCTAACCCACAACCTTTGGAGTATTTTAATGCCAATCCCAGACATCATCATTTCACATCTGTATATTTTACTATGTATTTCTAAAAAATACTGATTTTTAAACATAATTATAATGATCATATAATAAATATATGATTTTTTAACATAATTATAAACATTATTATCTTTTCTTCACAATGAACATTAATTCTATGGTATCCTCCAGTATCTACTCCATATTCAAATTTTCCCACTTGATTAAGAGATGTCTTGTTATTATTGGTGTGTTTGAATCAAGAGACAAACAAGGTCTGCAAAATTACCTTGTGTAATTGTATCTCTTAGGTTTCTAGCTACTGAGTACTCTCTCCTTTTATTTATTTTTCCCATTCCATTGACTTGCTGAAGCTAGGTCAGCTGTCCTACAAATGTCCCGGAAACAATGTGGTTTTCTGGATTTGTCTGTTTGCTTCCAATAATCTATACTCTTAAATAACCTACATTACCTTAGAGAAGGACAGATGCTACAAAACAATCAGCCTTGAGTTCATCAGTGATCTGAGATTACAAAGTAATCAGGTGAAGTATATTCTAAAGGGCAAAAGGCGACTCAAAGGAAACACAGAATACTCCATGTTCCACCCTAAGTGAATGTGGAAGGAAAGGGGGGCAGCCACAGGAGTGGGTAAGGAGAATACAACTAAAATCTTAACATGCCGTTAAAGCATGCCTGTGGACTAGCATGAAAGTATAGAATCCTCAGGGGGCACAGACACAGGGAGTCTGCACCCACTCACCAGTTACTTTCCACAGGCCTCCGCTGGATATTTACAAGAAAGTCTAGGATGGTCCAGTGGTTAAGAATCCACCCGTCAATGCAGGGGACACAGGTTCGATCCCTGGTCCGTGAAGATTCCACATGCCATGGGGCAAGTAAGCCCCAGGAGCTGCAACTACTGAACCCCGCGCTCCCTAGAGCCCATGCTCCGTAACTAGAGAAGCGACTGCAATAAGAAGCCCTCACACCACAGCCCTCACACCACATGCAGCAACAAAGACCCAGCACAAACAAAAATAAACAAGTAAAAATTAAAAACCAAGGAAGCCTAGGGGCAGATAGGAAATTGGAATGCCCTTCTTGGTGGCACAAGTGTTCAGGGCCTGCTAAAGTCTGAAAGTAAAACAAGAACACCACAGAATCTTGTTTCACACTGGGCTCTGCATGAGTTCGGGATGATAAGCAGCTGCCACTGCCCACAGCCCAGAATCTTCTTGATAGGAAGCAAAAATCCATCTGCCTTGAGGGTAGTTAAAAGAACCTACTCATATCCTAGATAAGACCGTGCTTTACGTGGAGTAAAATACATCATTGTCCTAAGGCAGAACCAAGTAGAATTGTCATGTCCCTATTCCAGGGCAAAAGTTGGCTGCCTCTGGGTGAATGGCAGGAACCTTGCTTCTGCCCAAGATCCTATACTGATATACAGCAGAGCTTGCTACTGCTCATGGAGGAGGAGTAAATTCATAATTAATTAAAAGATAGAGTCCACCTGCACATGAGTGAACTGAACTGAAGAGAATCAAAGATGGCTAGCTGGTCACAGGAGAGAAATAGGAGTGATGAGAAAGCCTGGCATATGAGGCTCTGGAGCACAGTCTCTGCCTCAGACTGTCCTAAGAAGGACAGATGCTACAAAATAATGTCTTGAGTTCAACAGTGAGCTGAGATTACAAGGTGATCAAGTGAACTAAATTCCAAAGGGCAAAAGGCAGCTCAAAGGAAACAAAGGAGGCTGGAGCGGGACAGGTTAAAAAAAACCCACCCCAGCATGAGCCTTGCACAGAGTAATAAGCAACAGAAGGCTAAGGCTAGGGAAAGGACGAGAACATGGAGAGCTATCTCTTCTGTGACAAGGGCACTAGTGATTGCTAAAAGCTGAGGATAAGAGAAGAAATGTCTAGAAAATCCCTCTAGTATTCCAGGCCTCACACTAAGAACAAGGTTCTTAGTAGTTCACCACTGGAGGAATTTGAAGCCTAGAGTTCACTGAAGTTAACCGCAACCTAGCGACAACAATAGCAAATGCAGACCCAGCTCAGCTACAGATGAGATAGCCTCAACTCCCTGAAGAATCATGACCTAATAGAAAAAGAAGCATGCCTAGTTCTGGGCATAAACATTACTTAGCCTAGTGTCTAATGTTCTTTTATACACATTATCTGGCATGTAAATAAAATTATGATAAACATAAAAAGCAAGAACAAAACAACCCATTGTCAAGAGAAAAAACAGACTCGGGATTTGGCATAGATGTTAAAACTAACAGACAAGGACTTCAAAATAACTGTAATTAATGTGTTAAAGGATTTAGTGGGAAAAGTATAATACATGAATGAAGAGATGGAGAACTTAAACAGAGAGACGCATGTATTTCCTAGGGGTTCTGGAACAAATTACCACAAGTTGGGTGGCTTAAAGCAAGAGAAAAGGATTCTTGTGCAGTTCTGCAGGCCTGAAAGCTGAAATCAAAGTATCAGCTCTTTCTGGAGGCTCTCAGAAAGACATTTTCTCTGTTTCTTCTGTCTTCTGGTGACCATCAGCATTCCTTGGCTTCCTTGACTTGTGGCCACATCATTGCAATCTCTGTCTCCATCTTCACACTGTCTTCTCTTCTGTGTGTCTATGTCTTCTTCTCATAAAGACATTTATAACTGGGCTTAGGACCCACTCGGGTATTCCAGAATGATCTCACCTCAACAAAATGACATCTGCAAATAAAACTTTCCCAAGTAAGATAACATTCACAGGTTCCAGGAATTTTGACATGGACGTCTCATTGGGGATGGAGGGGCAGCATTCAACACATGAAAGATAAAAATCATATAAGAGTAAGGCATAATCCTGGGTAGACAGTTTTCAAGGAGGGAACTACCAGCTGTGAAGGATCATTAGCAAATATTTGCAGTATCTAGGGAAATGGATGCTTGATTCTGAAGGAGGGCCAAGTCTCTGGATGGTACAACACAAGCATTTTGTATGAAATGTGATACCCTAGTGGGGATACTGGCTTGTGTGGGACTTCTTAGACTGAAGAAAATGAAAAAAGGGCTATTCTAACACAAACAGAGATTGTGTTCTGGGTGTCAGAGAATGAAAGCTTGGTTTGAGTCCAGGGTAAGAGAATCCAGTGGAGCATCTTTAGAACTTTTTGTATCCTAACATACATTAGCACCCTTCCTGGTGGCCCAGCAGTAAAAAATCTTCCCGCAATGCAAGAGACTTGGGTTAGATCCCAGGGAGATGTGGGTTAGATCCCAGGGTGAGGAAGATCCCTTGGAGAAGGAAATGGCTACCCACTCCAGTATTCTTGCCTGGGAAGTCCCATGGACAGAGAGGACTTGCAGGGCTACAGTCATGGGCAGCAAAGAGCCAGACACGATTGAGTACTAAACAATGAACAAGAACAAATACACATTTACACATAAAATAGATAGTACTAAGGGCTGAGAAGCAGTCAAAGGGCTGATCTGTACGGAATTCACCATCTGGGTTCCCGTTCTCTGGTCGCTATCGATTTGGCTCTATCAGAAGGTGAAAGGAAGTGGAGCCTGGGGTGCTCACTCTCCGGTCCCTCCCTGCCTTTTCTGTGGTTCTGTTTCTTTACATCCATGGTTCCTGAACCAGCTTGTCCTTCGCAGCTCCAGCTCCCCCTGAGCTGCAATAACACCATCTCCTCCTCTTGCTCTTTCAGGGCAAAAAGCAGTAATGGCTTCCTGCTATTTCCAGTCGCAAGATGCCTCACCATCCTTTGTTGCTTCTTTAACTTAGCCCTGAAATAGTCCATTCATAAGTCAGTTCAACTCTTCCAGATATGGCATGTTTCCTGCCAGAATTCCCTGACTCATCCACCTTTGCTAGCTCATGCTCTAACCTAAGGGTTTCTCTGGTGGCTCAGATGGTAAAGAATCTGCCAGTCTAATATTTTCTCATTTCTCTTCTCTATCTTTTGGGACCTATCAGCCAATGAATTTCAAGGTCTCTCTGATGATATTTCTGCCTCACTGGGTATTGGGTTATTTATCCTACAGAAATTAAAAGAAGTGAGGGCTTAGTGTATTCAATAATCTAACTTGCATATTCCCCCTACCCCCAGCCTGCCCATCCCCACAGGGCCATGCTTTTCTCTCTGCCTGTATGAGCCTAGCACGTATCTGCTATGCAGCATTTGTCTTTTTCCCTCTGCCTATAGTACCGCCTTCTCCTACTCAGCCTACAAGACCCACTATAGGCTCAGCTCTCCTACAGAGCCTGACCTGTCCCTCTAACCATCAGAGGATTTAAATGTTTTCTCCTCTTCCACTTCCCTGGTGGTTCAGTGGTAAAGAATTCACCTGTCAATGCAGGAGATGAGGGTTCAATCTCTGGGTTGAAAAGATCCCCTGGAGAAGGAAATGGCAACTCATTCCAGTATTCTTGCCTGGAAAATCCCATGGACAGAGGAGCCTGGTGGGCCACAATTTATGGAGTCACAAAAGAGTCAGACACAATTTAGCAATTAAACAACCTCTTTGCTACCTACCATAGCTCACACAGAGTCCTTTTTCATAACGCAGTCATTATTTCCATGACTGTTTATATATAGTTATCTCCCCTAGACTATCAATTCCCACAAGACTCTGTTCTTTTCATTTTTCTATCGAACATATGCCTGGTACATAGTAGTTGCTCAATAAGTTTATGATGAATTAGAGAGAAAAATCAGATTCCTCTATAACAGTACCTTATAATCAAGGTACACTGTGAATTTAAGGCCATGATTAACTAATCCATGGGTTGTCAAGGTTATGTGCCAGGAGGAATCTTGTCTAACCCAACTTGGAAACACATGCATTTCCAGCTTTCTAGTTTCATTGGCTCATTCAAATTCTTTAACATTAGCTGGTCTAGTTATGCCTACAGGAACCCAGGTTTAACAGAGTTGAAGTCCCTGAATCTCCTATACTCACATGGACATGGTCATACCTCCTAGCCCAGGCAGAATTAGAGCAAATCAAAGGGAGCCTTCTTTTTCTCCAGCTTCCCTAAACTGAAAACGTAAGCAAAGGCAGTGAAATTGCAAACCTTCTACCATTTGTCCTCATTCAACCTTTTTCCATAAAGTAACTTTGGAAACTTACTTAAGGTTTCAAGATAGATTTTGAAAATTAGACACCTCTACAAGGATGCTATTTAAGAGAATTTTCCAAGGTTATCCTCTGGGAGGCTTAAGTTTATATGCTTTCAGCTTCTACCGAAACGTAAGTCAATCTGCTATTCCCTGCTCCATATGGTCTGGCAAGTAACTCCCCCCTTTTCCACTGCAGGGAGTTAACCCCACAGCAGAAACAGTGAGTCAGAGGACAAGAACCAAATGATGCAGACGACCCCATCACAACCACTCAAGCTGGTATAAACACTCTAACATGGCGTGGGGGTTAGATTCAGTACGGTGCTCCTTCTTCCCAGACCTGAGTCACCTTCCTCCAGAGATCAAATGCAATCACAGTCAGTTTTTAATTGGATTCTTCAGAGTAATGGCATTTATTTTGCCTGTTGTTTACTGTGAAGTTTATGTCAAGGAAGATGTTGATATAATTGCAAAAAGAAAAGTATGCTTTCTTATCTCCAACTACTCCTTTTCAGCTTGTTAGACTCCAGCCAGCCTGCAGCAGTTAGTGATGAGTTATTTAAGGTTCTTGAATGTGACACTGGTCTCCCTTCACATTGAGTTGGCTTATGTCAAGAAAATTCTCCTAAACCAGAGATGACTGGAAACTAGTCTAGAGAGAGGCAAAGTAAAATTTAAATTATCTATAAGGAGGAGTGAGAGATTTTTTTTATAGTATAATGGGACTAAGATTAAGCTGAACTCTAGGAACTGAGTGAACAAGGATGAAAAAGTACAAGAAGCCCCACCTAGCACTTTGCTTTTAGTATGGTATCTTATTTAATCCTTGTAGCATCCATGGCTGTTAGATACAAGGAACTCAATTTTACAAATAAGGAAACTGAGGCTCAGAGGGTAGGTAAGGAACTCGGGCTTTATTCTACTTCAAATCAATGAACTCTTTAGCTAATGGAGTATGGATGTGAGAGTTGAACTATGAAGAAAGCCGAGTGCCGAAGAATTGATGCTTTTGAACTGTGGTGTTGGAGAAGACTCTTGAGAGTGCCTTGGACTGCAAGGAGATCCAACCAGTCCATCCTGAAGGAGATCAGTCCTGGGTGTTCCTTGTAAAGACTGATGCTGAAGCTGAACTCCAATACTTTGGCCACCTGATGCGAAGAGCTGACTCATTTGAAAAGACCCTGATGCTGGGAAAGATTGAAGGCAGGAGGAGAAGAGGATGGATGAGGAGAGAGGAGAGATGGTTTGTTGGCATCACTGATTCAATGGACATGAGTTTGAGTAAACTCTGAGAGTTGGTGATGGACAGGGAGGCCTGGCGTGCTGCAGTCCATGGGGTCGCAAAGAGTGGGACACGACTGAGTGGCTAAACTGAACTGAACTTATCTAACAGAATTAGCAGTGGGAGTGGGAAGGTTTTTGCTCCAAACAAATTCATATACTCATGTCATTGCCCTTGGCCCTATTCAAACATGTATTGTACTTTTTCTTCTCACTGCCTTTGCTTCTTTACTCCCTGGAAATTCCCTCCCACTTCCCTCTCTGCTAATCCAGACTTCAGATTTCAACTCCCATTCCATTTCTCCCAAGAAGACTTCTCAGATCATGCTGTCCACAGGGCCCACACACTTGAACTCCTATTACTTCGTTTCTCTGCACTTTGCTCATACGGCACTGGTCGTATTTTGCCAGGTACTGGTAGCTACTCTCCCAAGTGTATGTTTTTCTTTCCAACTAGTTTGTCAGCAGCCTAAGATCAGGGATGTGATCGCAATATTCCTCAGCATTCTTAAAAATAATTCTGAGTACTCGGTTGAATATCAATATATAAAAATGCATTTAGGAATCAAAGAATGAATAGTTTATAGAAGAAATACTTGAAAACATATCTTGTGTCTCCTATCTCTACTCATTTATTGTCTACCCTTTCCATATTTACACTGCAACACAATCATAATGCTCATTTGTCATAAGAAAAGTAAATCTATTTACCAAAGTAGGAAAATAATTAAATCCTCTCTGAGATTTTTTTCAATAGCAACAGTTGAGACCAACAAAAAGCACAAAACTGCCATGACCCAAGTCAACAGGGTTAGCCTGCAATGTACACAGGCTTCCTTTTTTTGTTTTAGGCTTCCTTTGTCCTCACAAGAAAATTTACCTTTCTAGAAAGGAGTTGGGGGGCACACGGCATTAACCAGGGGCCCCGTGAGTTCCATGGATAGCCTTGTATTCAGACCCCAAGCCCCTAGAAAGAGTGACTGGGTCAGGGAAGGTAGTCAGAGATACTCAAAAGTCTTAACTGGGTCAAAATAGGAAAACAATCAACTCAGAGAAAACCCAGGCCAAACAAACAGCTTCCCTGAATGATCCATCCCTTCAAGGGAATTGCCCATTCTTGGGAATTGTGAATCCTTTCTGCCTTTCTTTCCTTTGTCATGCTACATGATTAAGTTCTCTAGTTAATGAGAAAAACATTTGACTTAGTTATGTTCAATAAATTCCCATGAAAAAGATGGAAATTGGAAACATTTTCAAGCTGAGAAGCATTTAAAAAGAGTTCAAAAGCATCCATCAAACCACTCTTCACCAAATGGAGGCATTTAACACCATCCTGGCAACCTGAGCCATATGCCCTTCCCTGTCTAGCCTGCAAGAAGCATCTAAGAAACCACAACAAGCTCATCCCAAGCTCCTCCAGCGACATTCCTTATTCTCAGATTGGATCCAACACAGGCCAGGATGGAGCCTGAGAACCAGCAGATGTCACAGACACGGAACTCAGGATGCAACCTACATGTTTATTCTGGTCATTAAATTATTTTTACTATTGAAGCATCTTTTAGAAAACTTAGGATTAAAAAAAAAAAACAGGTAGAAAAAGAAAATCACCCATAATTATACTTTCTTAAGCTAGCAAATATTAACAGAATTCTTGACTTTCTGCCTCAAAACCTTTTCCATCTCCCAAAATTCTCATCTCATTAATGGCATTGTCACCCTCCGAGTAGGTTAGGTGGGCCACAAACCTAGCAGCCAAACTTTATTTCTCTCCATACTCAATTGCCATGTTTCTAATAGCTCTCATATATAGATTTATAAAATTTCAGCTTAATTACAAATTTAATGGGGTTAATATTTTGTAAGTATTAAACCAATGTTCTCTTTTTTGCTTTTTCCCAGTACTACTGTTCCAACAGTCATTTAACTATTATAACCCAAAAGAAATACTCCCTACAGCAAGGAGAATATTGTGACGTAGAGAAAGTGCCAACAAGGGAGGTTTACCCCCAGACCCTAATGGTTTGTGAAGAAAGGGTAACGCAGGAGAAGCATGTAGTATAAGGAAAAATAAACCTCTAGATTATGAGTCCTCAAGATTCGGGAGTACTTTGTTATAGCAGCATTACCCATTCTACCCTAACTGATATACTGAGTTGTATGAAACCCAGACAGTCCTAACAAGCAGGCTGATCTCCAGAGTCACCCAGAATCACTCAGAGCTGCCTTTATTTACTACCTACAGATGTGGCACAATGCTCAAATCTTTCCTAAGAATATAGAATAAGTATAATTCCATGTTTGGAACGAATCAACAGCATATTTCATCGAAAGCTTATATGAATCTTAGGTAACAATTAGGGTCCAAGTCTCACCTCTGCCCAGGTATACACTAATCCCCGTGGACTTAGATCTCTATGTTTTCTGCCCCCTCCTGACCAAGATGAATCATTAGCAGGAAATGTACCCATGTAAATTAGGTTTGAGCAAGCTCCAGGAGTTGGTGATTTACAGGGAAGCCTGGCATGATGCAGTCCATGGGGTCGCAAGGAGTTGGACACGACTGAACGACTGAACTGACTGAAATCAGGTCTAGGAAGAAACAACTACCTCCTTTCATCTGTCTTCATTTACTCTTTTCTTTTTTTTCTTCTCATTAAAAATCTAAATTTAATAATTCTTGCTTTTTCTGCATCTCCTAGAAAGGAAATCTGGATTTAATCTTTGCTTTCTACATATGACCAGAAAATATACTTGTTGTGGACCCCAGAACATCACTTCAATATTCCTTATCCTACAAATGTCATTTCAAAAGCAGGACATAGTGTGTAAAGAATGCAAGCTTCCAAAGTTAATAGTTACAGCTTGACTGACAGAGATTTACCCCTTCCTCAGCATACATAAACTGAGAATAACAGACTTCCAGCTCATCATCATTAACTTTTAACAGACAATCTACCTCCTACTAGTGATGACTGGATGAGCCATGTAGAGGTTCAACGATGGGACAGGATTTACAGCAATCCCTTGAGGACAAAGTGCCTTGGCAGACAAGGTACCTAGTTTCAAGAGCAAGAAAAGAGGCTGGATTATCCTCTCAAGGTTCTTTTGGGGCTCTGTGGCCCTGTGATTATGTAATAAAGCTATTCTAAAGCCATTTAAGTCAGGTTAAGAGCTTTTTTAGTTAAAAATTCTACACTCATTGGAATTGCTTGTGTTTGGAGCCCAACAGATTCTTCAGTTCCTTTGTAAATTGGGAGATAATTAAAAATATGTACCCATAAAAATAGAAGAAAAGGGAGTTTTTCATTCAAAGGAAAAGCACAATTGTAACTAATTCAAAGTAAACTGACCAACTGATCTTTAGAGGAAAGTACTTATTTAACAAAACAAATACTTACCGGGGAGTATTACATGCCACACTTTTAAGTCTTACAACAACTTTGTGAGAGAGATACCAAACCCATTCTACAAATTGCAGAAAGTAGGCACAGAGAGGTTGAGTAATTTGCTCAAAATTACATGGATGGTAATTAGCAAAGCCAGCATTCAACCCAGGGAACCTGAATCCAGAGTCTGTGCCCTTAGTCACTAAGCTGTGATGCTGCTCAATTAGGAGATACTGAACATAAACTTCAGGTTGACTGAAAATCTCTGGAAGCCTTCTAAGAATCTTAGGGCCCAGAGGGGCTTTTAGAATCACCTCCCAGTAATATCTCACCAGCAGACTTCAATTTATTCTATAATACTGCCACCAATGGAAACCCACTACTTCTCAAGGCAACTCATTTGAACAGATGCAATTATTAGAAAATTTTTGGTTCTATTAAGACAAAATCTATTTCCTTGAAGTATCCCCCTGCTGATTTTCATTCTATGCTTTACCATATGTAGTAGTAATCTAAACCCTCCTTCTCATGCCTGTCTTTCAAATACAGGAAAATTTATGTACTAGTGGGTCATTTTCTTCTCTTCAATTTTGCTCTTCTCAATTCCTTATTCGGTTGTTCCCATGTGTGGTAGAGTTTCAAAAATTATCACTGGCCTTGCCACTGTCACATGAACACACGCTAGCTTATCTGCACACTCTTAAAGTGGGATACATAGAATTGAACAAAGTACTAAAGTATGGTGTAATAAGGACTAGATAGAGAAATACCCTCAATTTCCTCAATTCCAGATTTCTTATAATACCATATACAAGAGTAATTAACTTTTTTGAGTAAGCCATATCATATCATCAATTCATATTGAACTTACCATTATTTTTTATAGTAAAATATGGCTTGATTCCAAAAAAGTGTAGAAAACATATGTAGTTTTAAAAACTGGAATAAAAACGAACATCTGTGTATCCACCACTCAACTTTGGAACTATGGTGGTTTAGAAGCCTCCACATACTCTCTCTAATTGTAGCACTCTTTCCTTGACCCCAAAGTAACCTCTAGTCTGTACATTGTGTTCATCATTTCCACAGTTTTTTCATCATCCTTTTAGTAACCATGTGCAATATATCATTTAATTTTTAAAAATTAAAAATTTGGGAGGTGGGATGGGGGACCGGGATGGGGAATACGTGTAACTCTATGGCTGATTCATATCAATGTATGACAAAACCCACTGAAAAATAAAAAAATAAATAAATAAACAAATACATGTTCAACAACAACAACAAAAAATAAAGGAACAGTAAATAAAAAAAAAGAAAAAAAATTTGTATTTGTATTGTATTATACAAATGGAACCATAATGTGCATATTATTACTTCACTCAACATGATATCATTGAGATTCATCCATTTAAGTCCATTTTACACCTATCATTGAGTCTTCCCAAACTTTTCCCCTAAGTTTTTTGTTTTTGTTATTGCTTCAAACTTTTATTGCGTATAGTTGATCCTATAGAGTTTTTTCAGGTTAAGAAAATAGAATTTCATGGTCATCTCTGTTACACAGAACCTACTCGTTTTCTTCCATCTCAGAAAACATCTCTCATCAAATAAGTGTGTGCTGTGCATGCGAAGTCATTTCAGTTGTGTCTAATTCTTTGTGACCCTGTGAACTATAGCTGGCCAGGCTCCTCCTCCATGGGCTTTCCCAGACAAGAATACTGGAATGGGTTGCCATACCCTCCACCAGGGAAACTTCCCGACCCAGTAATCAAACCTGTGTCTCTTATGTATCCTGCTGGCAGGCAGGTTCTTTACCACTATTGCCACTTAGGAAGCCCAAATAAGAATAATCTTAAATTAATACAGATATATTGTTCATATTAAAAACCTTGGATTGGTCCCTTAGGATCCCTTTAAACACAGAAACCAACAGTTTTCAAGAATTGCTTGTAAACAACTATGCTTCCATGATTTAAACCACATACTCAAAAGAATGATCTTTTATTAAAAAAATAATAATCACATGCTTAATAAATTTAAAGTTTATTTTGATTAAGTTTAAAGGCAAACAATCATTGCAACGTACTTGTCACAGGTGTAAAGCATATATAATACGTAATGACCAGTGGACAAAAAACCAAAGGGAATCACTCCCTGAAACACTTCAAGTAGAAGAGACCTATCACTTTAAATTAAATGCTCCTCCTAAACTGGAGAATAAATACTGATAAGGATATTTACCTCACTATTGCATCTGTTAAAAAGCCAGGCTAGTATATAGTGCAGGAGAAGGCAATGGCACCCCACTCCAGTACTCTTGCCTGGAAAACCCCATGGATGGAGGAGCCTGGTGGGCTGCAGTCCATGGGGTCGCGAAGAGTCAGACTGACTGAGAGGCTTCACTTTCACTTTTCACTCTCATGCATTGGGGAAGGAAATGGCAACCCACTCCAGTGTTCTTGCCTGGAGAATCCCAGGGACGGGGGAGCCTGGTGGGCTGCCGTCTATGGGGTCACAAAGAGTCGGACACTACTGATGCGACTTAGCAGCAGCAGCAACAGCATATAGTACAGGATGTTTCAAAAACAACTAATCTGCTCAGTTAAGAATAACCTCTCTGCCATCTCTATTTATTCCTGCAACACTTAATGATATATGATATGTTCAATTTTGTGAAGCCACCAAGCCGTCTGGAGAGATTTTCATTTTGCCATCAACTTTTTTTTTTAGACAAAATGTACTTTATATATTTTTTTTTAATTTTTTATTTTTTCCATTTATTTTTATTGGTTGGAGGCTAATTACTTTACAATATTGTAGTGGTTTTTGCCATACATTGACATGAATCAGCCATGGATTTACATGTGTTCCCATTCCGATACCCCCTCCCACCTCCCTCCCCACCCCATCCCTCTGGGTCATCCTAGTGCATCAGCCCCAAGCACCTGTCTCATGCATCCAGCCTGGGCTGGTGATCTGTTTCACCCTTGAAAATATACATGTTTTGATGCTGTTCTCTCTAAACATCCCACCCTCGCCTTCTCCCACAGAGTCCCAAAGTCTGTTCTGTACATCTGTGTCTCTTTTCTGTTTTGCGTATAGGGTTATCATTACCATCTTTCTAAATTCCATATATATGCCATCATATATATGCCATCATTTTTGATAGAATCTCAGTTTAGATATATAGAAAGAAGATATCAATACATTAATCTAGATAAGCAACTGTAGAAACAAACCAACCCCAAATCTCATTCAGTTCAGTTCAGTTCAGTTCAGTCGCTCAGTCGTGTCTGACTCTGCAACCCCATGAATTGCAGCACGCCAGGCTTCCCTGTCCATCACCAACTCCCGGAATTTACTCAAATTCATGTCCATCGAGTCGGTGATGTCATCCAGCCATCTCATCCTCTGTCGTCCCCTTCACCTCCTGTCCCCAATCCTTCCCAGCATCAGGGTCTTTTCCAATGAGTCAGCTCTTTGCATCAGGTGGCCAAAGTATTGGAGTTTCAGCTTCAGCATCAGTCCTTCCAAGGAACACCCAGGACTGATCTCCTTCAGGATGTACAGGTTGGATCTCCTTGCAGTCCAAGGGACTCTCAAGAGCCTTCTCCAACACTTCAGTTCAAAAGCATCAATTCTTCGGCACTCAGCTTTCTTCACAGTCCAACTCTCACATCCATACATGACCACTGGAAAAACCATAGCCTTGACTAGACGGAACTTTGTTGGCAAAGTAATGTCTCTGCTTTTAAATATGCTATCTAGGTTGGTCATAACTTTTCTTCCAAGGAGTAAGCATCTTTTAATTTCATGACTGCAATCACCATCTGCAGTGATTTTGGAGCCCAAAAAAATAAAGTCTGACACTGTTTCCACTGTGTCCCCATCTATTTCCCATGAAGTGATGGAACCGGATGCCATGATCTTGGTTTTCTGAATGTTGAGCTTTAAGCCAACTTTTTCACTTTCCTCTTTCACTTTCATCAAGAGGCTCTTTAGTTCTTCTTCACTTTCTGCCATAAGGGTGGTGTCATCTGCATATATGAGGTTATTGATATTCCTCCCAGCAATCTTGATTCCAGCTTGTGCTTCTTCCAGCCCAGCATTTCTCATAATGTACTCTGCAAATAAGTAGGGTGATAATATACAGCCTTGACGTACCCCTTTTCCTATTTGGAACCAGTCTCTTTTGTTCCATCTCCAGTTCTGGCTGTTGCTTCCTGATCTGCATATAGGTTTCTCAAGAGGGAGGTCAGGTGGTCTGGTATTCCCATCTCTTTCAGAATTTTCCAGTTTATTGTGATCCACATAGTCAAAGGCTTTGGCATAGTCAATAAAGCAGAAATAGATGTTTTTCTGGAAATCCCTTGCTGTTTCGATGTTCCAGTGGATGTTGGCAATTCGATCTCTGGTTCCTCTGCCTTTTCTAAAACCATCTTGAACATCTGGAAGTTCACAGTTCATGTATTGCTGAAGCCTGGCTTGGAGACTGTACAAAGAAGATCTTCATGACCCAGATAATCACGATGGCGTGATAACTCACCTAGAGCCAGACATCCTGGAACGTGAAGTCAAGTGGGCATTAGAAAGCATCACTATGAACAAAGCTAGTGGAGGTGATGGAATTCCAGTTGAACTATTTCACATTCTGAAAGGTGATGCTGTGAAAGTGCTGCACTCAATATGGCAGCAAATTTTGAAAACTCAGCAGTGGCCACAGGACTGGAAAAGGTCAGTTTTCATTCCAATCCCAAAGAAAGGCAATCCCAAAGAATGCTCAAACTACTGCACAATTGCACTCATCTCACAATGCTAGTAAGGTAATGCTCAAATCTCATTAGCTTGTACCAAAAAAAAAGTTCACTATGGCTCACACTACTTGTCAAGGAGCTCTATCACTTGGGTCAAGAGGGTGCCTATTCCAGGGATCCAGTTTAATGGAGATTCTACTGGCCTTCTAGGTCAACAGGGCAAAGAAAAAGAAAGCCTCGGGTTCTTTTAAACTTCATCTAAAACACAAGCCCTTGCCCTTCCTACCCATAGTCCATTTCCATAATTGGTTATATGACTCAATCCAACTGTTAGACTCTTGGGAAATTTGGGGGAATATTACAACTGCTGCCATACAAGAGTATCAAAATTTAAATCTAATAGTGTGATAGAAAGCTAGCAATCTCCTTTTCATCTCCTTCTCCTACCACAAAACACCAATTAAAACCCAGTAAGTAACTGCAAGGGATTCCTAGCTGGCGCTAGTGGTAAAGAACCTGCCTGCCAATGCAGGAGACATAAGAGATGCAGGTTCAATCCCTGGGCCAGGAAGTCTGGAGCAGGGCATGGCAACCCACTCTAGTATTCTTGCCTGGAGAATCCCATGGACAGAGGAGCCTGGTGGGCTGCAGTCCTGTAGATCACAAAGAGTCAGGCACAACTAAAGCAACTTATCATGCACGCAAGTAACTGCAAAGTTTCCATAGTCCTGGAAACAAGGAGTGTTAATCTATGATCTAAAATTTTTTTTAAAAAAAACTCTACCAGACAAATGGCAGATCACAACAACAGACAATTTGTAGAAAGAATCTGCCTGCCAATGCAGGAGATTCAGGTTCAATGCCTGGGTAGGGAAGATTTCCTGGAGAAGGAAATGGCAACTCACTCCAGTATTCTTACTTGGGAAATCCCCTGGACAGAGGAGCCTGGTGGGCTTCAGTCCATGGGGTCACAAAAGGGTAGGACACGACTTAGCAACTAAACAACAACAACATGGATAAAAATATTAGAACAAATCCATCTATCTAGTCCAGGTTTTTACCTTTAGAGTTTGACTTGGCTGGCATTGATTAATCAGAGTTGATGTCTAAGGTAGCCTGGGATGTTTTGCTCCCTCCTATACCCACTTGAATATTCTAGGATGATCTCCCCATTTCAAGATCCTTAATTTCATTGCATCTTCAAAATGCCTTTTGCCATATGAGTCAGTATTCACAGGTTCCAGCAATTAGAACATGGACATCTTCGGGGAAGCCATTACCCAGTTTACCACAATTGGTAAGTTGGAAACAAGAAGACATTATAAATGTTGGGTCTAGAAGTTGAAAAGGAAAAGCGGTTTTCTCTACTATACACACAACTTTCAACATCTCTGTTGCTTTTTTGGTTTTCTCCCAGAACAATTTGTTTCGGTCCTCTGCTGGACACTAACTGGGTATTCTGCAATTCAACTCAATTCTGACATTGTCTACCTGAAGCTAACTTCAGATCCCATAAGTTACAAGACTGCTCCCCACTTTACATACCAGTCTTGAGTAGTAGGTACCCAGGTTACCCATAATTCTGGCTGACTTGACTACAAATGAGGAGTACCCATGATCCCCTCCTTCTGCAACTTACTATGACAGCTCACATAACTAAGGTAAATACTTATTTATATTTACCAGTCTATTATAAAGGATATGATAAAAGATACAGATGAATAACCAGATGAAGAGGTACATAGGGCAAGGCTCATGAGAAGGGATATGGGGTTTCTGTGCCTTCTCTAGGCACACCATTCACCCAGAATCTCTATATACTCTTATTCGCCAACTCAGAAGTTCTCCAAACCCACTACTTTAGAGATTTTCACAGAGGCCATAGACATGATCAATTATTAATTCAGTCTGTAGCCTCACTTCCCTCCCCAGATGATGAGGGGTGAAACCAAAAGTTCCATGCTGCTAATCATGGCTTGGTGTCTCTGATGATCAGCCCCATTCCAGAAGCCTCTAAGAGTTACCTTGTTAGAATAAAAGATGACCCTATTGTCCAGGAAATCCCAAGGGAGTTAGGAGCTCTGTGTTAGGAATTGAGTCAAAGACCAAATAATGGAACAAAAGACGCTCCTAGCATTTCTATCACTTAAGAAATTACAAAGATTTTAGGAGCTCTATGCAAGGGACCAAGGATGAATGCTAGATATATATTTCTTCTTTTTGTTGTTTTTTTAAAATTTGTTTATTTTTAACTGGAGGATAATTGCTTTACAACATTGTGTTGGTTCTTGTTACATCAGAATATCACAGAAGTAGAACCTCTGAATATACCATTAATCGTTGGAGAAACTGAAATTAAAGAACTATATTCTTCAAATTCTTTGAGTTTACTAGAAAGTTAAGTAATGTGACCATGTTGTAGAGAATTCTTTTGGTGCTTACATGCATGCTAAGTTGCTTCAGTCATGTCCGATTCTGTGTGATCCTGTGGACTGTAGCCCACTAGGCTCCTCTGTCCATGGGATTCTCCAGGCAAGAATACTGGAGTGGGTTGCCATGCCCTCCTCTGTGAGATCTTCCTGACCCAGGGATCGAACTGCGTGTCCTGCATCTCCTGCATTGCAGGCAGACTCTTGACTGCTGAGCTACCAGGGTGGTTGTTGTGTGTATTGCCAGATGCCCTTCTAAAATTTTTTACCAAAGACTATCAAATGTCACTAATTTCCTATGCATATTTTCTACTGCACATCTCCACTCTAAGATACCTCACAAACACCTTGAACTCAACACAGCCAAGGCTAAACTCATCATCTTTCCCCTCAACAAATTACTTCATACATGGTGTCTTATCGTTATCAGTTTTTGAATATATATTTTTACAAAACCTAACCTCTCTGTCTTAAGCCAAAAGACAACACACTACTATCATAAATCAAAGAGTCCAAAATAAAAGATAGCTTCAGAAATGACTGGTTTCAGTACTTTAAGGACACCATTAGGATTTTGCTTCTGTCTCTGAGCTTTGCCTTCATTGTACTGGCTCTGTTCTCAGACAGACATTCCTGTAGTGATAACTACAGGAGTTATCACTGAGTTCAAGATAACTGCAGTAGCTCTGCCAATTTCCATGTCCATGACTTGTTTAAGAGGTCCAACATGGGAACCCTCTTACACTGTTGGTGGGAATGCAAACTAGTACAGCCACTATGGAAAACAGTGTGGAGATTTCTTAAAAAACTGGAAATAGAACTGCCATATGACCCAGCAATACCACTTCTGGGCATACACACTGAGGAATCTAGATCTGAAAGAGACACGTGCACCCCAATGTTCATCGCAGCACTGTTTATATTAGCCAGGACATGGAAACAACCTAGATGCCCATCAGCAGATGAATGGATAAGGAAGCTGTGGTACATATACACCATGGAATATTACTCAGCCGTTAAAAAGAATTCATTTGAATCAGTTCTAATGAGATGGATGAAACTGGAGCCCATTATACAGAGTGAGGTGAGCCAGAAAGATAAAGAACATTACAGTATACTAACACATATATACGGAGTTTAGAAAGATGGTAACGATGGCCCTATATGCAGGGCAGAAGAAGAGACGCAGAAGTACAGAACAGACTTTTGAACTCTGTGGGAGAAGGGGAGGGTGGGATGTTTCGAAAGAACAGCATGTATATTTTCTGTGGTGAAACAGACCACCAGCCCAGGTGGGAGGCATGAGTCAAGTGCTCGGGCCTGTTGGGCTGGGAAGATCCAGAGGAATCGGGTGGAGAGGGAGGTGGGATGGGAGACCGGGATGGGGAATTCGTGTAACTCTATGGCTGATTCACATCAATGTATAACAAAACCCACTGAAAAATAAAAAAATAAAAAATAAAAAATAAAAAAAGAGGTCCAACAAAAGCTCAGAGATTCATGCTGACTATACCAGTTGAGATGCTCTAACCTATCTTGATATGTGTCTAGAAAGAATGAAATACACTGATTGACTCTGCCTAGTCATATGCTTCACTCCTGGAAATGGAGGTAGAGTCCAATCCATTTAGGAACAAATGGATTGAGATGGAGGAGAAAGCTACATCTGGCTGAAAATTAGGACATATTTACCGAGAATATATGCTGAGTGGCAACAACAACCATTTGTGCACCCACCGCACTGTTTCCTGTCTTAGCTAACATACCATTCACACACAAGCAAGAAACCTGGGAATCCACCTTTCAGTCTTTGTCCTGTCCACGCCACATCCAGCACCACACTATTACTACATCCTTTTGATTCTTTCCCTGTAAACGCCTCTCCAATCTCTCAAATTCTCTTTATTTTCACTGTTACACTCTAGTTCCAAGCCTCCAACATCTCTCTCCTGGATGTTATACTGGCATTTTAACTGACCTCCCCGTATCCACTTTTAACTCACTTTAATACATGATCTTTGGAATTAGAGGAATCTTTAAAAAACTAAAATCTGAACATGACACATTCTCCTTCTGGGTCTTCAGGGACTCCTCATTCTCCTCCAAATAAAGTGGCCTTGTGTACCACCCATGCCCCTGCCCTGGACAGTATGGTACATTTGACCAAGCCTCCTGAAGTCCTTAAACGCGCCATGCTCTCTCCTCTCTGGAAGCTTCTCGTAATTGGTCCTCTGGCTACTCTGTCTGCTTGAAACTCTATTCCTCCACCCTGTCCATGAGCACATGGCAAAAGCATATACATCCTTCAGATCCTGGCTTAGATACCCTTAATCCAGAAAAACTTTCCTGATCTCCTGAGCCTGGATAAAGTGTCCCCCATTAGGTAACGGTGGCACCCCACACTACCCCATCAGAGTAGTTTTTATTGTATTATAACACCCTATGTATTTGAATCTTGCACTAACATGTAAATTCTACAAGAGTAACTATGACTATCTTACTCATTGTGGCACTCCCAGAATTTCTAGCAGAGCATCAGTGTAATAGATGCTTGATACATACTTGTTAAAAATAACAGCTAGCATTTACTAAGAATTTGCTATGTGCCAGCCACTATTTTAAGCGATTTACATGTGCTAATTCTCTCAATCCACAAACATTTAATGCAACTCCCAGTTTACAGATAAGAAAACGAAGCACAACAGGTTTGAATGAATTGCAAAGGTTATAGAGCTAAAGGTTAACAGAACAAGATTTTAACCTAGGCAGTCTGGCTACAGAATTCAAGTTTTTTAACCACTACACTATATTCTTATGTATATGCAAGCATACAAAAATGCTGTCCCAGATATTTTGAGGAACACAAAAATGACAAGGGGAGTGGAATAAGAAAGTACAGAGATACATAAAACACCCGACAGAGTATTATGTAATACGAGGCTTTTTCGCTTTTAAAACACACAAACAGTAACAAAATCTTTCTGTTTGGTAAGATGGGATTTGTCCACAGAGAAGTATTTCAGTATAAAAATTCCTGAATTCAAATGTGTTTGTGACTCAGTTACCCAGTGGCAGTTGATATTTATGTTAAAAATGAAAAACAAAACCAAGAAGTTATTCTGGGCACTAAACCATGTTTGAAACTGCTGCATTTATGTTTTTGAAATACTTTTCTATAACTACTAACCTTTCCAACAGGACTAGCTCTTTGACATTTCTTAAGAATTTCCATGCAAGGCCTATGTTTTTCTGCTTTAAAAAAAACAAAGAGATATTATGACTGTCTGGTACTTCAGTCTATAAATAATTAAAATAAAGGAGATTTCATTCAACATGCCCCCAAATTAAGTTATATCTTAGGAGAAATATTTTATAAGTGTGTCTAATAACAAAAAGTTATTATTTAAACTTCAAGTGAGTTACTTCTCTATTAAAAAAAAACACTTAACAATTTTAACTTATTTCATTATAACACTGTACAAGCTAGTTGAATCAAACATAGAGAGAGTAAAAACACACTTAGCATATTCAACTGAAAGAAATGTTGCTGGTGGTATAATCTGTGGATCTCTGAACCAAATCTAATGAGCTGCAATTAAAACAACAGACTTTTCAGTGACCAAGAACATCTTCCAAAAGGAACAATGCCCACTTGCTGATAATAATCCAAAATGCTCTTGGTTCTTTGAACTTTTCTAAGAAGTGTAAAATAATAATACTATCTGCTTACATTGGTGGAAAATAATAAACTCACAGCCTATAGCATATCCATGATAAATGTAATATGAGCAAGCTTGATTTCCTCTCTGAAAACTGGAGAGGTGAATGAATTTAATGAGACTTAACTAATGTTCTTAAAATAGCAAATGTTAGGATAGTCTGCTGAGAAATATGTATTTAATCGCATTCTCTAAGAAGTATTTGAAACTGGTCCAACCACTTGAGAGTAAAAGAAGGCTCACCTTAGAGACTGAATTGAATGACCACCTCTGAAGCTGGAATGAACATAGCAAATGATCAAAAACTTATTTACTGGAGTTAACTTCTAATTTGGGCCTATTTAGGAAAAGATAAATTTGAAACAGATAAAAGGCTGGACTTTAGGGTAATCTGAAATAAGGTGTTAGTATTTTGAAGAATTTTTTATAATTTGAAAGAATATACTTAACAAAATTTTGGTGAGTAGAGATTCTTAGAATCAAGATTTAATTTAAAAAAATGTAGCCAGGACCCACAATTCACTTTTCCATAGGAAAAGAGTTTATTCCCTGGTATAAAATGCCCTCTATGCTTTTGTTTTAATAAATATTTCCTTAGGAAATCCTTTGTTCACAGGTAGCCCAAAATTAAACTTGTGTTCTTTCTTATACAAATGGTTATAAATTTTTAATGAAAAGAATTTCTATGCATTACAAAATTACCATGTAGCCATTTCAACATATAAAAATATAATATCTGCAAAATAAATAATTACTGTGACTGGTTCCAAATAGTTCAAGAGTATTACTCTGTAAAACAAAACTGCAGATTTTCAATAAAAATTACATTTTTCCTAAGGAAAGAATTAATGGCTGAAAAAGAAAACAGAAAGATGAGTTGTAACAACAAAAATTTAAATGTTACTGTCTATGAATGCTAAACTTGGATAATTTATTCATTAACTTTGTTAGCTGAAGAGAAAGTAATTTTGAGTAGTTACTGTAAAAGGTCAGATGGAAAACAAATTTCCTCTGTGTCAATAGGTTAACAAAATGTTATGCTTGCTGACTCTGTATAAAAAGGGCAACTCAGAGAACACTTGACCTGATTAGCTCATCAGCAGCCCATTAGGAGGTTTTTCTTGGAAAAGAAATGGGGAACCCATTTGCACCATTTTTATTACCTTCTAGATTTTTGTATACTATTGTGTAGCAGATGTGTAGTTACTAGTGGGTACTTGATGTGAAATTATTGGAATATCTGAGTTCTGGTCTAAAATTTCAGGAATCCTGGTGGTTTCTAGGTTCTACCAGAAACTAACAAAGCAAAATATTTCACACAAATGTCATCTTTGTGACTAGCTTCCTTGATACAGATGATTAATTTTCCTCTGTATATCCCAAGATATAAAATATATACAGGTAAATAGTATAAGTATTTATTAATGATTGTGTGTATTAGCCTCCAGTGAGAATCTGAGGTTCTCAAGAATAAAATCTTGTACCCCAAGTTCTAACACAGTGTCTACCACATTGTAAGTTCAATAAATGTTTTCTGAATGTATTCCTTTATGGACTGGATATTCACAAGTATTTTCAAAAGGAATTTATTCTTCTTAAAGTGGCATCAACAGGTATATCCACTTGTTGTCTCTATCTTGCCTTAATATTGCTCACTTGTCCCCATTTCCTCACTTCTTTTAATGAATAAGAATTAATTAGACAAGCAGAAAGCATGTAAACACCCACATTCCTAAGGCTTGCCATAGGAGTTTTCACTTCTGACTTCTTTTTTGGTCCAAATAACTTCTCACATTTATATATACTGTTGAAAATGTTGTACACAGGTAAAAAGTTAAGGCTTAAGTACCTTCTTCCTGATGTCTAGGTTAAAAACATTTGCATGTTTGAATGCTTCATTTCAACTACTTTACCTTTTATTGTATAGCAGATGTGTACATTTCATTTCCTTAGCTAGTTCTTTTCAGTGGAATTCACCATGTAAATGTTTATTGTTATCTTGGTTTTTTAAATGACTATAAAATTTTGGAAAATAAATAAATAAAATCACAATGGACCAATACAAAGATTCTGAAAACAAAACAAAAAAAAAATATAGGAGTATAGTGATTAAAAATAGAGATGAAATCATTTTCATAAAGGATTTATACCAGGAAGTGATATCCAAAAAAATCACAAAAATCATAAGATTCTATAAGTACATAAAGAAACATTACTTGAAAACAACTAACTAGTGAGACAAAAGAGAAGTGGAAAAATAAAGAAAAGCTATACTGCAGCAAATAATATAATATAAATATCTTTACACTCCTAGAAGTAGCAATTAAAATAACAACAATGCTACAGGGGAAAAATATCACTGATGAGATAGATAAGCCTCAGAACCCTCCTGAAATATAAAGTAAAAGAATCCAAAAGAAGAAAATGATAAATATAAAGAACTCAGTTTCTGAAGAAGTGATTGGAAGAAAGGGAACAGAAATGAAAAATAAATAAATAATAAAATGAAAATTTTATTGAGCATGGAAAAAAATGTATTAAACTGGGGGGGGGGGGGGGCAGAAATCCTGAAATCAATAGATTAAAAATACTTGCTGTGTACCAGAAATTTTTATTTTAAAAATTTATCACCTCAAAATATCTTGGTGATATTTTTATATTTCAAGGAAAAGAAAGACTCAGATAAATTTTAAAAGATTTTCTAAAACTTCCAACTCTAGAAATGACAGGCTAGGTATTTCATACCAACTCTGATTGTTAAAATAATGTTCTTAAGAGTATCAAAGAACTCAAAAGATAGTAAGGATGAGACACCAAGAAAAACTAGAAAGTAAGCATTTAACAAAATAAACAGCCACTAAGTTCCTTTTTTACTGAGGACATCTGCTAATCTAGGTAAGATGGAGCTGCAATTTAGATGACATTAAGGGGCATGGAGTATATAAGTCAAAGTCCAGAATCCACCTGACCTGAGAAACCAAAGGGAAAATAAGTACATCAAACTGAAACTCTACAGTAAATGCACCTTCCTAACCATAACCCACCGGCAGGGAACCTGAGGAGGGTGGGGTTTCACGTTGAGCAAAGTAGAGAGAGAAAACCAGAGTAAGAAAAACCTATTTCTTAAAAATGGTAACCACAAATGAGCTCTTGCACACATTTTTAGCCTTAACTCCTATCAAAAGGTAGTCCAGAAAACCTCAAGCTAGTTTACTTTAAAGTGGTTCTGGACTGTTTATGCCTCTGGAGAGCTGACAGAAATAAATGCAAATTCTGATAGAGGAGACAACTTTACCCTAAGCTCTAGGGAAGAAGCCAAAGATGGAGAAGCTCTATACAGTCTACAAAAACAAGACCTGGAGCTGACTGTGGCTCAGATCATCAACTCCTTATTGCAAAATCCACGCTTAAATTAAAGAGAGTAGGGAAAACCACTAGGCCATTCAGGTATGACCTAAATCAAATCCCTTATGATTATACAGTGGAGGTGATGAATAGATTCAAGGGATTAGATCTGATAGACAGAGTGCGTGAAGAACTATGGACAGAGGTTCATGACACTGTACAGGAGGAGGGATCAAAATGATCCCTAAGAAAAAGAAATGCAAGAAGGCAAAGTGGTGCTCTGAGGAGGCCTCACAAATAGCTGAGAAGTGAAGAGAAGCAAAAGGCAAAGGAGAAAGTGAGAGACATACCCATCTGAATGCAGAGTTAAAGAGAATATCAAGGAGAGACAAGAAAGCCTTCTTAAGTGAACAATGCAAAGAAACAGAGGAAAACAATAGAATGGGAAAGATAGAGATCTCTTCTAGAAAATTGGAGATACCAAGGGAACATTTCATGCAAAGATGGGCTCAAAAAAGGACAGAAACAGCAAAGACCTAACAGAAGCAGAATAGATTAAGAAGAGGTGGTAAGAATACACAGAAGAACTATACAAAAAAAGATCTTAATGACTCAGATAATCACAATGGTGTGATCACTCACCTAGAGCCAGACATCCTGGAATGCGAAGTCAAGTGGGCCTTAGGAAGTACTACTACCAACAAAGCTAGTGGAGGTGATGGAATTCCAGCTGAGTTATTTCAAATCCTAAAAGATGATGCTGTTAAAGTGATGCACTCAAAATGTCAGCAAATTTGGAAAACTCAGCAGTAGCCACAGGACTGGAAAAGGTTAGTTTTCATTCCAATCTCAAAGAAGGGCAATGCCAAAGAATGTTCAGACTACCATGTAATTACACTCATCTCACATGCTAGCAGGATAACGTTCAAAATCCTTCAAGTTAAGCTTCAGCAGTACGTGAACTGAGAACTCTCATACGTATAAGCTGGATTTAGAAAAGGTGTCTGCCTTTTCTGCCTTCAAAGTGCAACACTCTGTGGTTCCTCTGAACCAGAAGTCAAATTGCCAATATCCATCCACTGGATCATAGAGAAAGTAAGAGACTTCCAGAAAAACATCTACTTCTGCCTCATTGATTACACTAAAGTCTTTGACTGTGTGAATCACTACAAACTGTGGGAAATTATTAAAGATATAGAAATACCAGAGCACCTTACCTGTGGTGGCTGAGTGAAGAAGTAAACAAGTTTCTAGAAGTATAATCCCCAAACTCATGATAGTGTGAGGGCAGGGTTTTGAGGAGAGGAAAACAGATGAATAGACAGAGAGCCTGATGAACTATGGACGGAGGTTCGTGACATTGTACAGGAGACAGGGAGCAAGACCACTCACATAGAAAAGAAATGCAAAAAAGCAAAACAGCTGTCTGAGGAGCCTTACAAATAGCTGTGAAAAGGAGAGAAGCAAAAAGAAAATGAGAAAAGGAAAGATACTCCCATTTGAATACAGAGTTCCAAAGAATAGCCAGGATAGATAAAAAAGCCTTCCTCAGTGATCAGTGCAAAGAAATAGAGGAAAACAACAGAATGGGAAAGACTAGAGATCTCTTCAAGAAAATTAAAGATACCAAGGGAACATTTCATGCAAAGATGGGCTCAATAAAGGACAGAAATGGTAGGGACCTAACAGAAGCAGAAGATATTAAGAAGAGGTGGCAAGAATACACAGAAGAACTATACAAAAAAGATCTTCACAACGCAGATAATCACAATGGTGTGATTACTCACCTACAGCCAGACATCCTGGAATGTGACATCAAGTGGGCCTTAGGAAGTATCACT
This sequence comes from Muntiacus reevesi, assembly GCF_963930625.1. NCBI lineage: Eukaryota > Metazoa > Chordata > Mammalia > Artiodactyla > Cervidae > Muntiacus > Muntiacus reevesi. The sequence goes on along the minus strand of NC_089249.1, from coordinate 12,105,599 downwards.
ATGAACAAAGCTAGTGGAGGTGATGGAATTCCAAATGAGTTATTTCAAATCCTGAAAGATGATGCTATGAAAGTACTGCACTCAATATGTCAGCAAATTTGGAAAACTCAGCAGTGGCCACAGACTGGAAAAGGTCAGTTTTCATTCCATTCCCAAAGAAAGGCAATGCCAAAGAATGCTCAAACTACCACACAATTTTACTCATCTCACATGCTAATAAAGTAATGCTCAAAATTCTCCAAGCCAGGCTTCAGCAATATGTGAACTGTGAACTTCCAGATGTTCAAGCTGGTTTTAGAAAAGGCAGAGGAACCAGAGGTCAAATTGCCAACATTCTCTGAATCATCAAAAAATTAAGAGAGTACCAGAAAAATATCTATTTCTGTTTTATTGACAATGCCAATGACTGTGTGGATCACAATAAATTGTGGAAAATTCTGAAAGAGATGGGAATACCAGACCACCTGACCTCCCTCTTGAGAAAACTGTATGCAGGTCAGGAAGCAGCAGTTAGAACTGGAGATGGAACAAAAGAGACTGGTTCCAAATAGGAAAAGGGGTACGTCAAGGCTGTATATTGTCACCCTGCTTATTTAACTTATATGCAGAGTACATCATGAGAAATGCTGGGTTGGATGAAGCACAAGCTGGAATCGAGATTGCTGGGATAAATATCAATAACCTCATATATGCAGATGACACCACCCTTATGGCAGAAAGTGAAGAAGAACTAAAGAGCCTCTTGATGAAAGTGAAAGAGGAGAGTGAAAAAGTTGGCTTAAAGCTCAACATTCAGAAAACTAAAATCATGGCATCTGGTTCCATCACTTTTTGGCAAATAGATGGGGACACAGTAGAAACAGTGTCAGACTTTATTTTTTTGATTTCCAAAATCACTGCAGATGGTGACTGCAGTCATGAAATTAAAAGACGCTTACTCCTTGGAAGGAAAGTTATGATCAACCTAAACAGCATATTTAAAAGCAGAGACATTACTTTGTTAACAAAGATCCATCTAGTTAAGGCTATGGTTTTTCTAGTAGTCATGTATGGATGTTAGAGTTGGACTATAAAGAAAGCTGAGCGCTGAAGACTTGATGCTTTTGAACTGCAGTGTTGGAGAAGACTCTTGAGAGTCCCTTGGACTTCAAGGAGATCCAACCAGTCCATCCTAAAGGAAATCAGTCCTGGGTGTTCATTGGGAGGACTGATATTGAAGCTGAAATCCAATATTTTGGCCACCCGATTCAAAGAGCTGACTCATTTGAAAGGACCCTGATGTTGGGAAAGATTGAAGGCAGGAGGTGAAGGGGATGACAGAGGATGAGATGGTTAGATGGCATCACCGACTCAGTGGACATGAGTTTGGGCAAACTCTGGGAGTTTGTGATGGACAGGGAGGCCTGGCATGCTGCAGTTCATGGGGTCATGAAGAGTCGGACATGACTGAACAACTGAACTGACTGACTGAAATAGATGAAGGAGTAAAGAGATTTTAATTTTGCCTTTTGCAGTTACTATTCCCAAAAGCAAATATATTCATATTTTGTTATATAATTAAAAGTTAAATTTTTAAAATTTTAAGGATGATTAAAACTTAGTAAGCATCACAACAGGATGAATTCTTGCAAGAGTTTTCATCAATGTTAAATTTAAATTCAAAGTGCCATCTTTTGCAATGCCATATTGCATTAATATTATTATTTATTATCAGTTAAAGTACATAATTTTATGCCCAAGTTCTTTGATTCAGCCTTGATTACAATAATAGTTGTATGAGAGCAATGAGTTTCATTGATATTTAATGAGAAACTTTGAACTGTTAGCACAAGTGCTTTTAAAAATGCAAAGCATTGAGCTAGCCGTTACCATTTGTTTTAGCTAGGTAATGAAGGAGTTTAGAGAATATTTATATACCAGTTACCATAAAATTTAAATTAAAGCTATACTTATTCTGTATCATGTTATCTTAAAGTGGAATTTCTGCTTAAGTTTACATAAGACAGTTTAAATAGGACAGTTTTCCTATAATATTCAAAGGTTTGTTTTTAATAATTTCAAGGATTGTTGATTTGTAAAATGTTGAGAATATAAATTCTTGTTATAGGAAACTACATTTTTTACAATGTTGGCCCTAGAGAATTGTCTTTGTTCACATAAAACTGTAAACCACGTTTGTCATAGTTTGCATTTGCTCACTAAGTTTACAATAGTCAAACACCTTCTGACCTCTCCCAGCTCCAGTCTTGTTACAGTTAACTCAACCAGACTGGTTGACTTCTTTTGAAGAATGAAAAAATATATTTAAGACTTTCCTTCTTGCAGAATTTATTTTTGCAATTAAACAACTGATTCAAACATCATTTTGAAGGTACAAAGCCAAACCTTATTCCATTGCACATGAGTCATCAGGAACTTAATTTAATGCAAAAGTTATAAATGGAGTATCACACGATGGCAATTAACAGCTTGCTTCCCCCTTTACAACAATAAGATTTAAACATAAAAATGAAAATAAAACAAAAAGAAATACTAAGGAAAGCATGAGGTTTAAAAAGAAAATCTTTTGAGTAGGAAAGGTCTGACTAAAACTATAAAAGAAAAGATTGGTGAATTCAACTATATATGAATGAAAACTCTAAGTTGTCTAAAGAAATAATCAACACAAAGTACAAACGATAGTCTAAAATGAAACATTTACAATACAAATTACAAAGGGTTAATTTCATAAAACATATAAAGAGCACAAAAAATCAGTAAGAAGAGCGAGCAAAGGTTATAAACACCTAACAGAAGCAGTACAAATGAAAATACAAATTAATTTTTAATAGAAAGAAAAACTATAATGAGATACTAATTTTTATTTATCAGATTAGAAGAAAATTTTATGTTTGATAATAAGAGGAATCAGGCACTCATACATTGAGTTGGGAATTTCACTTGGTATAATCCATATGAAAGCCACTGAGCAATGTCAAAATTTTAAGTACACATAATTGTCAATCCTATATTTTCTTATAGAATCAGTACTTGGTATATTCAAATAATATACAAAGAAGTATATGTAAACAATTCATTATAGCACTACCTGTAATAACACAGATCTGGAAACAACCTAAATTCCCAACAGTAGAGATTGCTTAAACAAATCACAAAGTATTTCTAAAATGGAATGTCAAACACAACTCTGAAATAATATCCAAGACATCTTGTTATATGCATAAGGCAAGGTAGAGAACTACGTGTGAAATATTATTATGGGTCTGTTTTTAGATTATATACACAGATGAGAATATGCACACAAGCTATCATAGGAAACAAAAAACTGATAACAGTGGTAGGGCTGAGAGGAAGGAGACTACGACTTCTGAATTTTGTACCAAGTGCACATATTGTTGTTTAGTTGCTAAGTCATATCGCTGACTTCACTGACTTTTGAAATCCCATGGGCTATAGCCCACCAGGCTTCTCTGTCCATGGGATTGCCCAGGCAAGAATACTTGAGTGGGTTGCCATTCCCTTCTCCACGGGATCTTCCCAATCCAGGAGACCCAAACCCGGAGATGGACTCTTTCCCACGTGCGCCATCAGGGAAGCTGAAGTGCTGTGCTGTGTTTGGTTGCTCAGTCTTGTACGACCCTTGGCAATCCCATGGATGGCAGCCTGCCAGGCTCCTCTGTCCATGGGGATTCTCCAGGCAAGAATACTGGAGTGGGTTGCCATGCCCTCCACCAACGGATCTTCCCAGCTCAGGGACTGAACCCAGGTCTTCCACATTGCAGGCAAATTCTTTACTGTCTGAGCCCCCAGGGGAGTCCAAGAATACTGGAGTGAGTAGCCTAGCCCTTCTGCAGAGGATCTTCCCAACCCAAGAACTGCATCAGGGTCTCCTGAATTACAGATGGATTCTTTACCAGCTGAGCTACCAGAGAAGACCAGGGAAGCTGATATCTACATTCAAATTCTGATCTTCCCATTTTTGCCTATGTGAAAGATAGCCATGGGCAAGTTACTTAACTTTTCCATATATCAGCTTTCTCATTAGGAAAATGGAAATAGTAACAGCACATACCTCATAGGATTGTTGCAAGAATCTGACAGGTTCTCCAGTGAGTACCTGTTATACACTATGGGCTCAATAAATGTTAGCCACGCTTGCTATTACTAGCAACAGCAGTGTGTTTTATATAAACATTATTATTACAGTCTACACATAACTACTCAGAAAATACCACTGGTTGTTCATTGCACATACTATAGTATATTATAGCAAATTTTCATCTCCAGATCAACTTAGAAGTACATTGATGGATAACAGGGGTACTAAGGAGTTGGAAATAAAGGCTGATGTCCTGGATGGTTTTAAAAAACAGATACAGAAGACAGAATGTAAAAGATGCTCTCCTACTTACTTTTGGTTTCCTTCATAGCTCAGATGGTAAAGAATATGCCTGCAATGAGGGAGACCCAGGTTCGATCCCTGGGTTGGGAAGATCCCTTGGAGAAGGAAATGGCAACCCACTCCAGTAATCTTGCCAGGAGAATCCCATGAATGAAGCAGCCTGGAGGGCCCCTGTTCAAAGGGTCGTAAAGAGTTGAACAGGACTGAGTGACTAGCACAGATATAGAAAGACAGATATAGAAGACAATGTAAAAGACACTCTCCTACTTACTTTAACCCCATGGTCAGTGAAAGTTCCCTCTCTCCAAGGTAGATGACACAGTGGGAATGGGTAGAAATATGCAACCATTGACCAGCTCAATTCCACATCCTTCCTCAGGCCTCTTTTCACAATCTGATTACTGGAAATTCTTCTCGGTATAGGCTAGATCTTTGGCCATTATGTTTGGGGTTTAGTGCTACTATAACTTCGTATTTCCTCTACTATCTTTATTAATATTTTACAGGGGAGTTTGGGGACTGCTTCTCCCTGCCTCCTTGCTAAGACGATATATAGGGGAACAACAGTTATAACCTGATGTTTTCCACTAACAAACTAGTGAAAGTGTTAGTTGCTCAGTTGTGTCTGACTCTTTGTGACTCATGGACTGTAGCTCGGCAGGCTCCTCTGTCCATGGGATTTCCCAGGGAAGAATACTGGAGTGGGTCGCCATTTCCTTCTCCAAGGGATCTTCCTGACCCAGGGATCAAACCTGGGTCTCCCACATTGAGGCAGATTCTTTACCATCTGAGCCGCCAGAGAAGCCCCCGTTAAACTAGCCTCCTATGAAATAAATTACTACTCAACATTTCCTCCCACATGCTATGCTGACATCTGCCAACACAGAGGTTCAGTGTTCTCAACATTTGACAACATGGAGCAAACAGATTGAAACAGAAAATTAAGGTCTTGCAAAGTGAAAAAAGGAAGGAAAGTCACCTCAAAGAGGATATAAAATATGAAACAAGCCTGTTGGGGAAAGTGCTAAAGCCCTTGAAAATGTTTGCCCAAAAAAAGGACTCTGTATGATTGTACTAAGAAAAAAAAATTAAAAACATGAAGACAAATAAGTCATTTCCTACCAACATATCATTTTTCAGAGAATGTATGCCAAAATACCAATACATGATCCATTCCTTGTTTTAAATCAATGCATAGTTATGAGCTAAATTTTGTAATGTGAAATAAGTTTTAATGATTTTATTTCTTTTTCAAGCTTACACCCTAATTAAATCTTTCTTCATTATTTATCTTAAAATTTTTGTCACTATTTAAAATGGACTCCTCTTAAAAGTATGCTTTTTCTAGGACCCATTTTGTACTGATCATGGTGACATAAGAGCATAACAAAAGTGGAGTCTAAGGACTTTTAAACTTAAACTGTTAAGTCCCTTTTCCTTGTTCTCATTTGAGAATCTCACACGAAATGAAAGTCTTGCCTATTTTTCCAAACCTCAAAAAACATTGCACTTAGAAAATTAGGTACAATGTGTTCAACTTTTGAACAATGTGTTCACTTTTAAATTATAAGGATGGCCTCAAAGCCATAATATTTGGAAGAAACACTAGACCAAACGTTGTAAAGCTACTTTCCACTCAAGTGATTGTTACTATATATAGCTCAATTATACATATCTGAAATGTATATGTTTAGAAAACTCAACATAGATTACAGGATTAGGGTTCACTACAGCTTTCTGACTGGATCTAAGCCTATAGCAGAAATAAAGTTTCTTTTTCCCTACACACTATCTCCATTAACCCAAAAAAAGAAACTAAACAAATCCAGACTAGTTGCTTTGATTAAAACCATAAATTCAGAGTATGCTTTGCAGACTAGCTCTGTTAGGCTAACTATACTTCTGGGGGCCAGATATCACACCACCCGTGTCTGATTCAGGTCTTTCCTTGTGGTTGACAAAGAAAAAGGTTCAACATGGAAACAAAACTGGGCTCAACCTTTAAGTCCTGAAGAAAAGCAGGGCAAGTTTGTTCTTAAGAGCAAGTCACTTTTTAGATCTGAAAACAACCAGACTCCACCGTTTCTGGCCTAGTTCACTCTTCTCAGATTTCACCGACTAGAATCAAATGTCTTTGCCAAAAACACCTTCTTCAAGATTCAATACCAATTAAACTAAAGCAGCATAGCAGAGAAGGATTTGAGATCAGTTCCAATGTTATTGTCTAAAAACTCTTGATTAATATGGTAGAGGGTCATGAGTGAGACTAGAATGAAGAATCTAAGACAAACATGCTCAACCAGGAGTCCAGGGGTACAATTGGAGAGGTTTGCGATCATGCGTGGAAGACAAAAATTACATCTTTTCTTTTTCACTAGACTCTAACTTGACATTTCCCTCAAGTACAAATACAGGCAACACATCACAGTAATATTAGCTGCATCTGTAACTGTGTTACCAATAGAAATCACAAATATTTTTATTTCACATTATAGTTACTACAGAGATCTAAAAATATCACTTACACTGCTTCACTACTTCAAAACTATGCTAGTAGCCAACTTGTGGCTAGAATTGCATGTGATTACTATCTTCCTGCTCACAGATGCTCAGCATGAAACATGGACAACCACTCACCAACTCTGCAGTTCGTAGTCATCCGGCCTCCATATTTTCCAAATGTTTTCCCACGAAAGCCACATGGCCTCACACAGGGGACCCGGATCCATGTTGCTTTTCAGCGTTTCCTATCTGTAATGAGTAGCCAGTCATTGAAAGAGATGAATCAGATACTACACCAGAGTTTAATGTTCTCATTCAAGCTAAGCATCAAAAGTTTCTATACTTTAGTAATACTGTCTTTAATAAATAAAATTAGCTTTAACTTAGCTTTTTAAATGCAGTGTCTTGTAATTTCATGTGTTAATAAAATACACATATCATATATGTCTATGCCATGAATTTAATACTTTGATAGCCATATGTAAAATATAACATTCTCTTTGTAATTCAGGGTATTTCATTTTATTCATTTAAGTTCTATCAGATGGCCAAGGAGCCCACTGGCACCAAAAAGGTCAAGAGATGATGATTAACAGATAAGGCCAAATCAGCTTTCTCAAGGAAATTTGGTTCAACCAATATAGCCAACTCATATCATATATCTCCAAAATGCTATTTTTTCATTGAAATTTTATATAATCATCCTCTCCTATACCTCAAGTACCAGCACTAAACTTTAAGTCTATGGCTGATTCATATCAATGTATGACAAAACCCACTGAAATGCTGTGAAGTAATTAGCCTCCAACTAATAAAATAAAGAAAATAATAATAAATCTGGTAGGTAATTGCTAATAAGTTTTTTCTTAGTTATCACTGCAAGCACTATGGACTAGGATTCTCTTAGAATCCTGGAGAGTATTTCATTTAAATACCCCTCTCCCAGGTGATGCTAGTGGTAAAGAAGTCACCTGCCAATTCAGGAGATGCAGGAGAAATGGGTCTGATCCCAGGGTTGGGAAGATCCCCTGGAAGAGGAAATGTCAAATCACTCTAGTATTCTCCCCTGGAAAATCCCATGGACAGGGGAGCCTGGATGGCTACAGTCCATGACGTCACAAAGAGTCAGACATGACTAAGCATACACACACACACTCTGACCACTACCCAATATATTATACAGAAGTGCAGACACCAAATTATTTTATCAATAAAGAAAACCATGAAACCCTTATTCATCCATCCTCAGTCATGCTCAATACCAGAGAGCTTCACTCAATGCAGCCCAAATATTAGGTCTCATGTTAAATCATAGTTCCTAAAAGAGAGGACTCTTGCCTGGAAAATCCCATGGATGGAGGAGACTGGTGGGCTACACTCCATGGGGCCGCAAAGAGTCGGACACGACTGAGCGACTTCATTTTCACTTTCACTTTCAAAAGAGATAATAAACAGCAGGAAGAACTTTGAGGCTCAATTTAGAATGGAATGATCCAAAGAATTTATTGGCATTCTGTTTACAGGACTTTTTCTATGTAATGTCATTTACTGACTTTTCCCCACAATGCAATGCACACATTCCTTTTACTCAGTAAAAGCCTTTCCCTTGTTGGCCTCTGATAAATGCTCCTGAACTCTTGTCATGCCTCTTCCTGCCCCACCTGTCAATAACCCTAACCCTAACCCTAACCCTAACTGTCTTAGAAAGTCTTCAATTTCCTGTGATACATTCACAATTTTTTTCTTCACTTCTTTTTTGTGACTCTTCATCTAATCAGCAACCTCTTTAAATCACACTGTATAAGCTATTTACTCTACTACATATATTAGCTGCATAAAATGTGCCTCAGAGGATGTGCAGCCAGGGGAAAAACACAAAACAAAGCTTCTTTTGCAATACGCTGTTAGGAGTGCTATGCAGCTGCTGCTGTTTATCTGCTAAGTCCTGTCTGACTCTTTGCAACCTCATGGACTCTCACCTGCCAGGCTCCTCTGTCCATGGGATCTCCCAGGCAAGAATACCAGAGTAGGCTGCCATTCCCTTATCCATGGGATTTCCCCACCCCAGGGACCAAACCAGGTCTCCTGTGTCTCCTGCCCTGCAGGCAGATTCTTCACCACTGCCCCACCTGGGACGCCTGGTGAGTGCTATGCTGCAGGACTAGTTAAAGTCCTCTGGAAATACAGAGGATGCAGAGATTGGCTCTGTTTGGGTAGGTCAGATTTGGTTCACAGGGAAGGCAGTCTCAGAAAATGGCTTTATAAAACAGAACACACACTATAATCAGTGATATAATAGAATAAACATTTTCTGTGCTAAAAAGATACATCTAAGATTGAAAGGTCTCTGAAATCAGAGAGAGAGAGGTAGTTCTACATAAAAAATAAAATTCAAGCTAGACAAATTACAGTTGAACCAAGAAGACAAAATTTAATGTTAATTTTGACTCACTCCTGAAACCTCACTAAAATGGGATTAAAGGAGCTTAAGATTAACAATTCACAGGTATAGAGACCAGCAGAGGACGTGAAAGCAACACAGGTTTGGAAACACGAAAGCTGACGGACAAGTAGAACTGACAAGCAGACCAGAGGAAGCTGAATCCAAACTGAAGCCCAGAACTGAAACTGATTTGTGCTGCAGAATCCAAGAGAGCCTCAGAAATTGAACTCAAGTATCCCAGAAACTGAATGGGGGAGCTAAATAGGGGGGAACTCATTGAAAAATCTGAACAAGATGCAGTAGGATTCCTGGGCCACCAATTCGCTCTACAAATTGAATGTCTATTCTTCTACAGCCTTGGCAGAAGTTTGAAGGCTCTCTTCTATTATACACTTAAATGGACCCTGGACTTGGGAACACCAGCCTCATTGAGAATTGAGGTAAGGTGTGTTATTAAAAGAAGAAAATGAGAAAATATTGGAAAGAACATACTAAATGGTGATATGTGGGAGACTCCGTTCTTAACTTCATTCCCAGAATACTAATAGCCACAATTTTACAATATTCAGGCAGTGAGTTAAAGAAATTTGCTCTGGAGAAACTGACCCACTGGGGAAAAAATCATATATATACGTGTTTGTGTGTGTGTGTGTGTGTGTATGAATGTATATATCATAATTATGATATATATACAGGTTTCCCAAAGAAATAGCCCTTTTCTATTACCCAAATATGAAGCATATCATTTAAAACCTATACACAAACACACAGATACAGAACCTCTTAGCTCTTGAATATGATGGGACTACCAAGTTCAATAAACATCTGAGGAAAGACTATAACACTTAAGGGAAAAATAAAAGCAAACAAAAAGGCCAATAGAGAAACTTGGAGGAAAAGGTTCAATACTGGAAACAGAATAAAACTTCAAAAATAGATTAGTATATTTCATAAGGTAAGATGTAGGTCTTACCTAAAGGAGCTAGGTCTCCATACTTCCTGTCTTTGATCCCCTCCCCCCTCATTCTGATTTGAATTCCCTCCAACTGGGTTTTCATCCCCAGCACTCCATTGGAACTGCTGGTGTCAAGGTCATTATGACACCAGTGTTTGACAAATCCAATGGTCAATTTGCATTCTCATCTTACTTTAACTAATCAGCAAAAGTTGACACAGTCAAACATTTCCTCTTCTTTGAAACATAGTCTTCTCTTGGCTTCTAGGTCATCACATGCTACTAGTTTTACTCTTACCCACTTGATGTTTCTAAATGTGTTGATTCTTCCTCATCTCCCTGATACTTTAAAGTTGCCCAAAGACTCAGTATTTATAATTCCTCTCATTCTATACCAGCTCTTTAGAAGATCCCACTCACTTCAAAGCTTTTTATATGTTATTTATGTTAATGAATACCAAATTTATGCCTACAGCATGGACCTCATCCTTGAACTCCAATTTCATGTATTCAATAGTCAACCACACTTTGCTATCTGGTTACTGAATAGACATCTCAAATTTGACATGTTTAGACATATAGTTCTTACTATGACGAAGAAATTCGTATCACATTTATCTTCCCACAATAAACCATTGAAAATTTAACAAAAATAATTTTGTAACATATACAAATATTGAATCATTATGTTGTACACCCAAAATTAATATGTCAATTATACTTTCTTAAAAATTGAACAACAATAAATGAAGAAACTACTTTAGGCTTTAGACAAAACAATAAAAGTATTATTCTTGAGAGAAGAAAAATGCATGAGGTGATCTTCATATGTCTCTTACTTTCTACATTTTACAAATAGCAGCACAAAGAATGGATCACAAATAGAAAGGAGAAATGTTAACAAGTAGAAACAGCAAAGTGAAATTTGTGAGCAAATGTACCGAAGAAGAGAGAGCTATATGGAACAGTCCCATATATCTGCACAGAGATCCCCTTTAGTCTCTGGATGAATACTAAGTTATGCATGGACAGAACAAGACTCCAAGAGGCAACTACTTCAGAGCCATGAGATTAATGCGGATCCCAAAGCTCTCACAATACTGAGAGATGTTCATATTTTCACAAGTCGAGTGAAGAGATTTGATTGAATACCCACAGGTATCTAGTTGCAACCAGAATGGACACATGTTACAGGAAGGCTTATTCCATCACTAGATTAAGGACTACTCTAGACTCTCCCAAAGAAAGCTTAAAATCAAGTAGGATCAAGCTGATTGAGTAAAGTTCCCGCTAGCTAAAACAAACTTCAACATTGCTTAAAGAAAGACATACTGTTAAACACACTCTCATCAGATTTTCAGCAACATTGCATCTTAAATGTCTGGCATACAGTTAAAAATTACTACGTTGATGAAGAAGCAGGAAAAATGTATTAAAATCCAAAACTAGGAAGAAAAAGTCAGTAGAAATTCAGAGACTGCACTAATGTTGGAGTTAAATAACAAGGACTTTAAAATAACTGGGGTTTCCCAAGTGGCTCAGACAGTAAAGACTCTTCCTGCAATGCAAGAGACACAGGTTTGATCCCTGGGTTGGTTGATCCCCTGGAGAAGGAAATGGCAACCCATTCTTGACTGGAGAATTCCGTGGACAGAGGAGCCTGGCAGGCTACAGTCCCTGGGGCCACAAAGGGTCAGACATGACTGAGCAACTAACACTCTTGAAATAACTACAATTTACCTCTGAACAACAGGGATTTGCACTGCATGGGTCAACTTATACACAGGCTTTTTCGATGAATATATAGTCAGCCCTCCACACCAGTATGTTCTGCATCCACAGACTGAACTAACTGTGCATCATGTATACTATGTTTATAATCTGCAATGGTTCAATCTGTGTATACAAAACTTGCAGATTCAGAGGGCTAACTATAGAACTTGAACATCTACAGATTTTGGTATCTACAGTGGGTCCTGGAACCAACAATCCCCTGTGGATACCAAAGGAGTACTATATTATAAATATGTTTAAGCGTTGAGTGAATAGATGCAGAATCTAAAAAGAGAAATGAAAATCAAGGTGGGGTGGGGGGAGGAAAGAATGGACATTCTAGAACTCAAAAAGAAATATCTGAAATACTTAGGTTTAACTATAAACTACACATTGCAGGTGAAAAGATTAGTTTCAGAGATTGGACAAAAGGAACTATATCTAAACCAAAGCTCACAAAAAATAAAATAAGACTGAAAAAAAATGAATACAGCTGCAATGGTCTGTGAAACAATATCAAGTTATCTAACAAATATATAGTTGGAATTCTAGAAGGAGAGGGGAAAAACATTGGAGTCAAAAAAATTTAAAAATTAAAGAAACAATGGCCACAAATTCTTCAAGAAGTTCAACTAAATCTAGCCAGATAAACCTAAGAAAAACTGGACCTAGGCACATAATTGTCAAATTGCTGAAAACTAAAAAGTAAGAGAAAATTTGCAAAGGGACCAGAGAAAAAGAGTCCATTACATAGAGATAAATAAGATGATTGCTCACTTCTCATTAGAAATAGTACAACCAGATAACAATGAAATGGCACATTTAAAGCACTGAAAGGAAAATATCATTGACCGAGAATCCTATATCCAGAAAAAAATATGCTTTGAAATTGGCGGCAAAATATATAGTCAAAAAAAATCTGAGAAAATTCATGAATAGTAGACCTGCACATCAAGCCCAAGGAAAATATCAGACAGAAATGTAGATCTGCAAGGAATGAAGAGTGCCAAATATATACATGGGCAAAAATAAATGACTTTTCTCAATTTCTCTAAAGATTTGACTATTTAGAGCAAGGATAATAGTTTCCTGTGGAGTTTATAAGATGTGCAGAACAATTCATCAAGAAGTCACGACAGTTTAAAATGTGTATGTGAATAGTAACAAAGTTTCAAAAGAAATGAAGCAAAAACTAGCAAAACCAAATGAAGAAATTTGTAAGTCCATACTCATAGTTTAAGATATTAACCCTCTTCTCTACTGTCAACAGAGTTAAAAAACAAAAACAATAAACTGGCAATATTAGAAAAAGATTTGAACAATATTGTGACAAGTTTTACTTTCCACAAATGTCCTCAGCAATATTTACAGCCTCACATGCTCTTCTAGAACCTCCTCACACTCCCATCAAGAGGCAGAGTCAATGGGCTCTTCTAGACTGAACAGAGAGCATTCTGTGACTGCTGATACAAACAGAACACAGCAGAAGTAAGTTTATGACTTCCAAGGCTAAGTCAAAAAAGGTAGTATATCATCTACCTAGCTTTCTCCCTCTCTCATAACATGCAACCTGAGTGCTTTAAACCAACATCTTCCCTGAGTCACCATGCTGCAGAGGTCACACACTGAGACCACATTAAAATAGAGATGCCTAAGAAGCTTAAGATGATTCCAGCTTCCAACCCAGCCCCAACCAGCTAATGCTAAGTGGAACTTGCCTTTGAGATGTCCCAGCTGATGCTGGTTGGGGCACAGTAAACTGTTCCCACTAAACCTTGCTGGAACAACAGCATTTGATCCAAATAAATGCTGCTGTTTTAAGCCACTAAATATGGAGGATATATACGTTACATAGCCTTTGATAACAGATATCTTTACCGGCCAACATGATCTAACTGAAATTTATAGGATGCCATACCCAAACAACTAAAGAATCTCTTACGTACTCATGGTACATTCATCCATATAGATCATATGTTGGACATAAATAAGTATAGATGAGTTTAGAAGGACTAAGTCATACTAAGTTAGAAATTAATAAAGAGGGAATTCCCTTGTGGCTCAGTGGTTAGGACTCTCTCTATGTTTTCACTTCTGAGGACACATGTTCCTCCCTGATCAGGAAACTGGGATCTTGTGGACCATGTGGAGTGGCCAAGAAAAAGAAAAAGAAATCAATGAAGAAACCAAATTAAAAATTAATAACAAATAGATATCAAAAAAATTCCCAAATATATAAAAATTTTTAAAATGAGGCTTCCGTGACAACTCAATTGGTAAAGAATCTGTCTGCAATGCAGGAGACCCTGATTCAATTCCTAGATTGGAGTGGGTGGGATGATCTGAGAGAATAGCATTGAAACATGTATATTATCAAGTGTGAAACAGATCGCCAGCCCAGGTTGGATGCATGAGACAAGTGCTCAGGGCTGGGGCACTGGGAAAACCCAGATGGAAGGGATGGGGAGGGAGGTGGAAGAGGGGATTGGGATGGGGAACACATGTAAATCCATGGCTGATTCATGTCAATGTATGGCAAAAACCACTACAATATTGTAAAGTAATTAGCCTACAACTAATAAAAATAAATGAAAAAAAAATAATTCCTGGATCCTCTGGAGAAGGAATAGGTTACCAACTCAAGTATTCTTGGGCTTCCCTTGTGGCTCAGCTGGTAAAGAATCCACCTGCAATGCAGGAGACCTGGGTTGGGAAAATCCCCTGGAGAAGGGAAAGGCTACCCACGTCAGTATTCTGGGCTGGAGAATGACATGGACTGTATAGTCCATGGGGTCACAAAGAATCGGACGATCGAAAGATTAAGCAACTTTCACTTTCATTTCACTTTCACTTTCAACACTAAAAGAAGCCAATATCAGAGAAGAAATCAAAAAGACAATTTGAAAATACTTTGAAATAAATAAGGAGAACAAATATATAAAAAACTATGGGAGGCATCTAAAGTAGCACTTAAAAGGAAATTTATAGATGTACTGGATCTTCTCCTTTAAAAGAAAGGTTGCAAATTAATTGTCTAAACTTATAACTTAAAACTCTAGAAAAGAAAGAGT
This sequence comes from Muntiacus reevesi, assembly GCF_963930625.1. Taxonomy (NCBI): domain Eukaryota; kingdom Metazoa; phylum Chordata; class Mammalia; order Artiodactyla; family Cervidae; genus Muntiacus; species Muntiacus reevesi. Next base: position 12,090,453 of record NC_089249.1, on the reverse strand, counting down.
AAATGAAACCCAAAAGATGAAAATGTAGGGAATTAATAAATATAAGAGAATAAATCAATTAAGTTAAAAAGTCAAACAGTATACAAAAATCAATAAAACCAGAAGCTAGTTCTTTAAAAGTTTAAAAAACTAGACATTATCTTGCCAGACTAGATTCCCTGGAGGCTCAAACGGTAAAGCGTCTGCCTGCAATGCGGGAGACCCGGGTTCGACCCCCGGGTCGGAAAGATACCCTGGAGAAGGAAATGGCAACCCACTTCAGTACTCTTGTCTAGAAAATTCCATGGATGGAGGAGCCTGATGGGCTCCATGGGGTCGCAAAAAAGTCGAATACGACTGAGCGACTCCACTTTCACTTATCTTGCCAGAACTGATCAAAAATGGAGAGAAAACAGAGTGGGGTGGGAGAGGAAGGCAGAGCATCTAGAACGAGAGTCATAACAAGGATGATACCTCATGGCTAACTGGGGTTTAATCCCAGAAATGCAAGATTTGTTGCAGTGAAAAACAAATCAATACAATTCACCAAGTTAACAGAATAAAATGATTACCCCAATAATTTCCCCAATAGAAGTAGAAAAAACATTTAACAAAATTAACACTTTTTCTTGATAAGTACTCTCAGCAAAATCATAACAGAAGGAAACTCCTTTAACTTTTTTCCCTTTATTGGCAAGTCTCCCTACTTTAGCCTTTCACTTCTAGAGCCTATTCTCAACAGAGCAACGAAGTTATCTTGTTAAAATACAATTAGATTAATTTAGCCCTTTTCCCCTAAACACTCTGTTACTCCAAATTTTGCTTCTGCATTTTGTTTAAATTGAAAAGATATTAAATTAGTTATGTACATCATAATCTCTAAAAGAAGCGCTAAAAATACTAAGAGATATGGCAGGTCAATGAATTAAAATGGATTACCAAAAAATGAAAGTAGGAAAAGGAAAAAAGAACAAAACTACTGGAGACAAGGAAAAAAAGCAAATAATTTATAAAGGAGACTTAAATACAATCATCAATAGTTACACTAATGGTAAATGATCCACATACCAATTAAAAGTCAGTGATTGTTAGATGAGAAAATAAAAATATTCTAATAGATTACTACAAAAAGCTACTTTAGTAGTAAAATAGAAGCATCTCTACTATAATCAAGAACAAGTAAAATATGTCTGCTAGATCTATTATTGATTAACATTGTTCTGGAAAATTTGCCAACATAATTGGAAAAGAAAGAAAATTTAAAAGTACAAATATTGGAAAAAAGAAGAAAAAGTAACATTATTTGTAGAGGACACCATTGTGTAACTATAAAACTGAATAAAATAATCTGAAAAGCAACCAGGGTTTATATAAAAGATTAGTAGAATAGTAATTAAAAAATAAATAAAGCTCCATGTGTATCTACATTCCAGCAATAAGAAGTTAGAAAGTAAGTTGCATTCCTAAGATCAAAACATATATCTCCTAAGAGTTAAACTCATGAAAAATGTACAGAATCCCTGCGAATAAAACCACAATATTGTTATTGAAGAACATAAAAGAAAACTTGTCTAAACGGAGAACTATATCATGTTACTGGGTCTGAAGATTTAATATTATCAAGATGTCATTTCTTCCCAAATAAATAAATAAACTCAGTGCAATCCCAGTGGGTTTGAGGATTTATTTTTGGAAATGCAAGAGATGATTCTGAAATTCATCAGGAAGAATAATACATGAAACTAAGTAAGATATTCAGGAAATTATAGTAATAAGAGGACTTTATTCTACTAGGAAATAAAATGTATTCATATATAAAATAATAATTACAACATTGTAGTACTTCCATAAAAACAAGCAACAGTGAGAGAAAATTTAAAGTTTAGAGCAATTTCTTCATAAGCATAAGATTAATTTGTTAATAGTGGAATCTTAAATCAGTGAGAAAGTAAATTAGTCTATAAATAAGGATGGAAACCTTGACTAGCAATTGTGGGGAAAATAAGTTAGATTAATATTCAACACAATTTAAAATAAAGTCCAGGATTATTAGAGATTTAAATAGAAAAACAAGATCTATACCACTAAAGAAATACATATGTGAATATATAATCTTGGTGCGGTAAAGAAAATGACACCCAAGGCATACAGGAAAATATTAAACTTTTTATTTATTTCTATAAATATATTTTATTTGGCAAAATAATACATTGAATATAAAACCAAACATGCAGGTGACTAGCTGAGAAAAATATACCTTTAAGAAAAAGCTCGTATTAATCCATAGAAAGCTGACAAAGAGTCTTTGTCACAAATAAAAATCACTAACAGACAATAATAGAAAACTCTCAAAAGATGTAATTACCTGCCACATAATAATTAAAAGTGCAACTTAATGGGCATGCCATGTTAGAACATCAAACAGGCAAAGCTCTATATGTATATTAGTAATGGCATAGGAAAATATACTAGTGGAAGGGTATAGATTTGTATAATTTTTCTGAAAAACAGATTGGAATTCTTGAAATTTTGTAACTATACCATTTAAGGGAGTTAATCCTAACAAAACAATAATGGATTCCTCTAAATGGATATCCACAGTACCTGATCATAAAACATCAGACCAAAATATGGCTCTATCCACTTTGTTTTTTAGGAAATCAAATCAAAACAACAAAGAGACAGAGAGAGAGAGGGATGATCTTTGGTAAAACTAGGATATACTTGTAACTTTGAACTATATTTGAGAAAGAGCTATCAAAGCCAGGAAAGTCAAACAGGGATGCAGGGAAATGACTAAAGAGACATCTGTAGGAGATGATCTCAAACAAACGCGGGAGAGCCCAGTTAGGTATCAAAGTACGGAGCACAACTTGAGGGGCAAAACCACAAGTGTGTCTGGAACAGTGGGGATAGGATGCCTGGGTCTTTAGAGGAAGTTCCCAAACTCTGTAGAATAGAAAGACAAGAGAGAAGTGAATGAGGAAACACACTTTTTTTTTTTTGAGAAAAGCAATGTGTTGTTGAGGAAGGGTAAAGGATGTAGAGCTTGAATTATGAGCTGTCCAGATACTGCAGATTTCTTTGAACTGGGGAGAAATGAAGGTTAGAACAATTCACACACACACACGCACACACTGCTGAGCCATAAAAAGCTTTACTGTGAACCAAGGAAAGTTAATGCTTGCCTGGAACACTACTCTAGGGTCTCCCCTGAAGAAATATCTCAAAAATAACTGGAAGAATTCACCTCATTCACAAAAGTAATAAGCAAAAAAGAACCAGACAAGTATGCATGCAAAGTTATTCCAGGAAAAGGGAGAAAAATGTGGGAAAAACACATGGCAGGTGATGAACACACAACAGAAAAATATGGCCACTGCTCAGATAAAAATCATGACCAAATACATGATCATAAATACAAGGCACCTAATGAATCAAAGAGCTTAAAGCAGAGAACTGGAGAAGATGAAACTCAAGCTGGCAGATTTTAAAAAATAAATAGAAAAAAAAAATCCATCCAAGAAATCACGGTGACATTAAGCAGTACTAAGAGCCATCATTGAAATCACAATAAAAGATAGAAGAATAGGATTAAGGAAAGCAAGCAAAGTGATCAATATGAATTAGAGATGAAAACGTAAGTCAACACAAAACAAAAAGAAAAAATAAAGGCATAATTTTGAAAAACCTAAAAAACTTAAATCTTTAACTTGGCTAGCAATCCATAACAACCACCACCAAAAAAAAAAAAGAAGCTCCCATGCAATTTTATCTACACTGAAACATATCCTAGTGATGGCATGGGACTTTGAAGATGAAAAACAAAAACCGAAAAACTTCAGGAATGCAGGCAAAATGACTAAGTAATCTACAAGTTGAGACACATTCTTATTTGCTACCCCTAAATTTACTCTTATTTCTGGCTGTATAACCACCCAACTAGACACTGCATCTCCTAACCTTCTTTGCAGTTAGTTAGGGTGGCCATATGAGTATGTTCTGGATAACTGGATACACACTAAAATAAAGTGTGCAAAGTAATCCAAAATTTAAAGAAAAGCTACTTTGTCTGAATTTTGCCACTTCATCTCTCTTGCAAACTGGAATATAGATGTGCCAGCAACCCACCTTTAATCTTGAGAATGAGAATAATGCGCTAGAGGATGGTGGAGCAATAAGACAGAATAAATTGCTCCCAGGATGACTATGCAGTAGTTGCTCTGATAACAGACCAGACCAGATAGATGAGAGAGAGAAACTTCAGTCTTATTTAAATCACTGTATTTTATACTTTGTTTCAGTATCATATTCTTTCTCATACCCAATACAAAGAGAAAAGCTAGACTGGCCTCATACTTCACAATGATATTCAACGCTGTAGACTTACGTATGATATTGTCTTAGTTAGGGGTACTATAATAGAATGGGGATTCACTGGTGGCTCAAACGGTAAAGAGTCTGCCTACAATCCAGAAGACCCGGGATTCAATCCCTGGGTTGAGACGATCCCCTGGAGAAGGGAATGGAAACCCACTCCAGGATTTTCTTGCCTGGAAAATCCCATGGATGGAGGAGCCCGGCAGGCTACAATCCATGGAGTTGCAAAGAGTTGGACACAACTGAGTGACTTCACTTTCTTTCTTCCTTTTCATTCTAATAGAATTCATACAATAGGTGCTTATAAAACAGAAATTTATTTCTCACAGTTTTGAAGACTGATAGGGCTAAGATCAAGGACACATGTGGTGTCTGGTAAGGGCCTGCTTCCTGGTCTGTAGTTGGCTGTCCTTTCACTGTATCCCCTTATGGACGAACAGGTGAGGGGGCTCCATGCGGTCTCTTTTACCACAGCAGCAATCCCTTTCCTGACAGCTCCACCCTCATGACACCATCAATTCCCCAGACCCCTACCTTCAAATACTATCTCTTTAGAGATTAGTTTTCAACAAGTGAATCTTGGAAGGACACAAGCAAGATCCAACCAAAAAGCTATTACAAGATCCAAATTATTATATATAAAAAAGATAAACAACAAGGTCCTACTCTACAGTACAGGGAACTATATTCAGTAAACTGTGATAAACTATAATGGAAAAGAATATGAAAAAGGATGTATACATATTGTATAATTGAATCACATTGCTGAACACTAGAAAACAACACAACTTTGTAAGTCAACTATATTTCCATAAGCTAAATTTTTAAAGGAAGCTATTATAGACAGTAAGTTTAGTTCAGTTAAGTCACTCCAGTCATGTCTGACTCTTTACGACCCCATGGACTACAGCACACCAGGCCTCCCTGTCCATCACCAACTCCCAGAGTTTACCCAAACTCATGTCCATTGAGTTGGTGATGCCATCCAGCCATCTCATCCTCTGTCATCCCCTTCTCCTCCTGCCCTCAATCTTTCCCAGCATCAGGGTCTTTTCAAATGAGTCAGTTCTTCGCATGAGGTGGCCAAAGTATTGGAGTTTCAACTTCAACATCAGTCCTTCCAATGACCACTCAGGACTGATGTCCTTTAGGATGGACTGGTAGGATCTCCTTGCAGTCCGAGGGACTCTCAAAAGACTTCTCCAACACCACAGTTCAAAAGCCTCAATTCTTTGGTGTTCAGCTTTCTTTATAGACAATAAGAGAATTTAATAAAATGCCTAAGTTAAAAATTAATATAAAATTATTCCAGTTACAGCTTTGATAGACATGCTTATATTAAACCAAACCTTCCTACAAAAGCAAACAAAACCATAGAAAATTTGAATAAAATGAGAAGTACTTGTTTGAAAGCATGACGAACTATCAAGTCACTAGAACTTGAGAGGTGAAGTTCTACAAGAGGCAAGAACGGTGTTGAAATAAACCTCAAGTTTTGCTCCATTGTTCCTCTGAATGCATTTGCTGATTCACAAGCAGCTTAGAGTTTCATGTCTGACAATCGAGCAGAAAGGGATGGCTATGAGGCTGGAAGCTGAACAAAACTTTCTGTGGTCTCACAAGACTGAAGAAAAAAACCTGGAATTCAACAAAACAACTAAGACTTGAAAACACAAGGTCTTCAGAGGGAATGGAAATGTGTTACTATTAAAATGAACCCAACATTCAGCAATGCAGTTAACCTCTAGGAATTTGCTCATTTGTAAATAATATGGAGATGAGAACATAAGAAGCCAAGCAGGAAGTGGCAACCAGGATCCTGTATCAGTTTTCCTGGGCTCCCAAAGAAAAGGACCTCAGACCAGGTGGCTTGAACAACAGAAATTTATCTTCTCACCATTCTGAAGTTAGGAAGTCCAAGGTCAAGGAGGGTGTTAGCTGAGCTGGCTTCCTCCAGGTCTCTCTCTTGTCTGGTAGATGGCCATTTTCTACCTGTCCTTTCACATGGCCTTCCCTGTGTGCGTGGCTCTGTCCTAATCTCCTCATTTTATAAGGACAGCAGTCATATTGGACTAGGGTTCAATGGAATGACTTCATTTTTAACATAATTACATCTTTAAAGGCTTTACCTCCTTTATCTCTCAGTAGAGTCTCATTCTGAGGTACTAGTGGTTAGGATCTCAATGTATGATTTTAGGAAGGATACAGAGGAGCCCATAACAAGTCCTAAGAAGTAGAGAAAAACTTTAGGCAGTTCACTTTTGGTCGAGAGACAAAAATTGGGCCTCAAGGCCCATAAAGGGGAAGGAACTCTAACAAACATGCTCGACATTTAGTTAGGTCCCCTGAGAGATTATATCTTAAAGCCAAATTGGAAATGGATTCATCTTCACAGTGGACTCCACCTTTGAATCAACTCAGTCCCAGGCTGGATTGAAGCAAATTGCCTGTCAGAAGCAACAGCAAATCTTCTCTGAAGGAACGGACAGTATTTAGACCTTCAAATTATTTCTAAATTTTTTCATATGCAAGTCTTATCACTCAATAAAAAATTATAAGATATATCAGGAAATAGAGACAAATAGCTGAAAATCAAGAGGAAAAGAAATAGAAGAAATACTGAAGATCCAGAGTTACTATTCTAGATAAACTATATATTTTATTTCAGTCGCTCAATCATGTCTGACTCTTTGCAACCCCGTGGACTGTTCTGCAACCTCCAGCCTCCTGTCCATGCGATTCTCCAGGCAAGAATACTGAAGTGAGTTGCCATTTCCTTCTCCAGGGGATCTTTCTGACCCAGGAATACAACACAGGTTTCCTGCATTGCAGGTAGATTCTTTACCGTCTGAGCCACCAAAGAAGCCCAAGATACATTATATTGGTTTTCAGAAGGGCCTCAAAGATATCAAATATATCTGCAAGTAAATTAACCACCTGTTGAAACAAAGCCTAACAATTCCTTAAAGAAGACGATGAAAGAAAAACACTCAACAAAGTAAACCAGACAACGACCTGTGTCTAATACAAAGTTAGTGGGCATGCCAAGAGGAACAAAAACGTGACCATAAACAAAAAGTGTTTTAGAAAGACACATGTTCAGAAATGATAAAGATGATGGAGCTAGCAAACAAGAGTGTTAAAATAGCTATTGTAAGCTACACTGAGGGCTTGTCTGGTGGCTCAGGTAGTAAAGAATCCTCCTTCCAATGCAGGAGATTCAGGTTCGATCCCTGGGAGAAGGAAATAGCAACCCACTCCAGAACTTTTGCCTGGGAAATCACACAGAGGAGCATGGTGGGCTACAGTCCATGGGGTTGCAGCAGAGTCAGACACGACTAAGTAACTAAACAGCAATACTACATTGAAGTATTTAAAGCAAAACACAAACATAGTAAGAAAAGAAATTTTATGAAGTCTGGAGACAGTTTCAAAGATAGGAGAAAGCTGATAAGTTGTAGGAAACCAAAGATGAAGAAAAAAAATCTTAAAAAAGCAGCCAGGAAAAAATTATGTGATAAACAAAGGAACAAAAGCAAAAATAGTTGAACTTATTATTATAACTATGTAAACTGGAAGACAATTAAACAGCATTTTTAAACTACTAAAAGAAAACCTGTCAATATAGAGTTCTACAATCAGTAAAAAAATATCTTTCAAAATAAAGATGAAATAAACATAGTATAATTAAAGACATACAAATGTTGAAAGTGTTTATCACCAGGATATCTGTATTAAAAGAAATGTTAAAGCTTTTCAGACAGAAGAAAAATAATACCAGGTGGAAAGTTGGGTCTACAGAAAAGAATGAAGAAAAGAATAAATGATAAAGACATGGATAAATATAAAATTTTATCTCATTTAAAAGATTTCTTTAAAAGATGTCTATTTAATGTAAAAGTAATAATAATGTATTATGGAATTTGTAACATCCAGAAGTAAAGGGCATGGCAACAATAAGATAAAAGGGCTCAGGCAAATGGAAGTATACTGTTGTTTCTTACATTACATGTGAAGTGGTATATTTCTTGAAAGAAGAGTGTTAGAATTTACAGATGCATGTTTCAAACCTGGAGCACCCATTAAGGCAATAAAGTTAACAATGAAGAGATAATGGAATTTGAAAAATACTCAAATCAAAAGAAGGCAGGAATGAAAAAAAAAGGTAAAGATGGAAACTTCCAGATTGAATAAACATGAAAGTAACTCAAGTTTCACTCGTAAATTTATAAAAAAAAATTTTTAATTCAGTTGCAATGAGAAGTAATTTTTAACTTCAGTTTGGCAAAAAAGATGTCTGCTAACACTGTCGTCACTCAGATGTGGGGAAGCAACCACTCATGCATTGTTAGTAGGCAGATAAACTGGTACAACCATATGAAGCTTAATCAGCAACATATCTAAGGATTAGAGATGCACACAGGATTTGACCCAGGAACATTGCTTACAGATATTTATGCTACGGGTAGCTTTGTTCATCCATGAAATGACACATATGCAAAAATATGCAATCATATTAACTGCAAAATTATGTCTAATAAAAATTAGATTGGAAGCAGTCTAAATGACCATCAAGAGGAGAAGGGCTGGATAGGAGTAAAACTGTGAACAAACATACAAATAGACTACTATATATAGTAATCTACCCAAGTAATTCCACAGACTGTCTCCCTAGTTAAAATATTCCTGACAAAACAACTCTTGGGTCTTAATAACCAAACCTCTGAGATGTTTGACTTTTCCAATACAATATTTTCTAGCCAGAGTTTATACAGGAACATTTAATATTTACTTCATAAAACACAATATATTTTTTACCAAAATGACAAGCAGGGAAAGCCTCCGGTACTGTGAGATAGTAAATTTCTGTTATGCTGTCCAGTTTGTGGTATTTTATTACATCAAACTAACACAGCAAGGTATTACCAGAAAGAGCGGGGCTCAGAAAAGTGTATAAGCAGGAATAAAAGAGAATATGTTCAAACATTTGAGGATTTACAGGGTTAGAGAAAGCAACTGCTTTTTGATACCAAATGGTAAAAATACGTGACTGAGCAATAAATACTGGTTAAAACTCAGCCTCAAGGGAAGGAGCAAACCAAAGGCATGGCCATCATATTCTTTGTTAACTTTGCTGAGTAGATGAAGATGTCCCAGGGAAAGATTGGGATGGATGCCACCCAGTCTTTTCAGTGATAAGAAATGGCTTACAAAAAAGATTCAGGGCACGATCTCTCACATCTGAAGAGTAGGGAGACAGCTCCAAGAACGCTCAGCTCTTCTCCCTCCCACAACCCAGACTCGAGAAAACACATCAAACCCTTCAACAAAGGGGTTATCTGGTAAATAATCGCAACAAGAGAGAGAAAGGGTGGTATTTTTACATGCAGCATAAACTTCAAAGGCAGTGTTTTTATCCAAGGGGTTAAAGTAAGTTCATCAGGAGGGCTTTCTTTTGTCTGCAACTGCATCCCCACCACCTAACCCAGAACACCTAGACTAGTAGCTGCTCTCCAGATATTTGCTGATCCCAAGAACAAGTAATGAAAAGGCAGCCAGAAGAATAAAGGCATTTTCTCTGCTTGCTTCTCCTAGTCCCATGATGAGGAGAGAGGGGGGAAATGGGAAGCCCACTTGAGCAGTATTCTCAGAAAGAACTGAGTTTAGTGACAGTAAAAAGGTGGTGCGTGTGGGCTAAGTCATGTCTGACTCTTTGTGACCATATGAACTGTAGCCCACCAGGCTCCTCTATCCATGGGATTCTCCAGGTAAGAATACTGGAGTGGGTTGCTATGCCTTCCTCCAGGGGATTTTCCCGGCTCAAGGATTAAGCCTGAGTCTCTTACAGCTCCTGCATTTACAGGTTCTTTACCACTAGAACCACCTGGGAAGCCCATAAAAAAGAGAGAGCTTTTATTTGAGAAGTTTGTCTAAGATTATGTAGAGGTTCTTTAACCTTAGCCACTAATAGGCAGCCTTGCCATTAATTTATCATTTCCTCCCTAGTTTACTTCTCCCAGAACTAGTCCAGACCTCTTGTGAAGCTCACAAACTTCTTTAATCCCAACTCTAATTCACTTCATTACTGAGAGGACTGAAATTATTCAACATAGGTGTTCTCAAAGAAGCCTGTTATCATCTAAGCACCTAAATTGGGACTCTCCCATTTCCATACCACAGATGAGGATATGGCCCCAATTTTTTAAAACCAGCATAGCTGTATTCATATTTCTCTGCAAAGAGGACATTTTTGCTCTTTTTGCTCTTTACATTCATGTAAAATGTCTGTTCTTTTCTGAATTTAAATTAATGCCTTGGTTCTGTGCCTTGCATCTCCCCATCCTCTGCTCCTTCAGACTAAGAAAGCTTTCTCAAGATCTTAAAGTATTTCCAGATATAGAAAATTCTTCTTGTCTATGGTCATACCACCCTGAATGCGCCCGATCTCTTCTGATCTCGGAAGCTAAGCAAGGTCGGACCTGGTTAGTACTTGGATGGGAGAAAATTCTTCTTTTTGGTTCTGGCTGTTAGATTAAAACTATTAAAAGTCCACATGAACTGCCGTTACATATTGCATATAAGAAAGGGAACAGAAGCACTAGATCTTTGTTAAAATCATTCTTCAACTGGGGCCGAAGCTGGAAATGCTTCTGAAGGTTCTTACTCTTTCACCCACTCTATTTGCAAACATTCTTGTCCACATTCACTTTCTCAATATGTACCTTTATTAAGACAGAGCTAATCACCTCAGATATGCAGATGACACCACCCTTATGGCAGAGGGTAAAGAGGAACTAAAAAGCCTCTTGATGGAAGTGAAAAAGGAGAGTGAAAAAGTTGGCTTAAAGCTCAACATTCAGAAAACTAAGATCATGGCATCTGGTCCCATCACTTCATGGGAAATAGATGGGGAAACAGTGGAAGCAGTGTCAGTCTTTATTTTTTGGGCTCCAGAATCACTGCAGATGGTGATTGCAGCCATGAAGTTAAAAGACGCTTACTCCTTGGGAGGAAAGTTATGACCAACCTAGAGAGCATATTAAAAAGCAGAGACATTACTTTGCCAACAAAGGTCCATCCGGTCAAGGCTATGGTTTTTCCAGTGGTCATGTACAGATGTGAGAATTGGACTGTGAAGAAAGCTGAGTGCCGAAAAATTGATGCTTTTGAACTGTGGTGTTGGAGAAGACTCTTGAGAGTCCCTTGGACTGCAAGGGGATCCAACCAGTCCATCCTAATGGAGATCAGTCCCGGGTGTTCATTGGAAGGACTGATGCTGAAGCTGAAACTCCAATACTTTGGCTACCTCATGTGAAGAGTTGACTCATTGGAAAAGACCCTGATGCTGGGAGGGATTGGGGGCAGGAGGAGAAGGGGACGACAGAGGATGAGATGGCTGGATGACATCACCGACTCGATGGACATGAGTTTGAGTAAACTCCGGGAATTGGTGATGGACAGGGAGGCCTGGCGTGCTGTGATTCATGGGGTTGCAAAGAGTCGGACACGACTGGCAACTGAACTGAACTGACTGAATCACATCCCAGTTTGGGTCAAGTCATGAATGTACTCCAAAAAATAATATTTTCTATAATGTCCTCATGCTAACTATCATGTATTCACCCAGATGTCACCTGATCATATCCATCCCATAGGTAGCTAGATGCAGTGAGTTTCCTGCAATTCTAGCCTGAGTTCTCCACAAGATTTCTTCAAATCACCAAGAGTCTTACGGTCTCTTCTGCTCAGTGCTCCATTATGTCAATTCAGAAGTGAAATTCAGTCCCTTCATTAATTCCCATAGAAAAGCCTCCATTCACATAAAATACAGCTTAGTTGTATACAGAAGGACCACAAGGAAGGATCATAGCCTGCACCCAGAGCAAACAGCTTCACAACAACCACTCCTCTTCACCAGGGTCCTTCCTAGTAACCCCACCACCAGGGATTCCCCAGTTGGCTCTTTACGTAATCAGCACTTAACTTCAAGTCTTTCTGTAAATTCCCTTCTATTCTTACTCTTTTCCCTCTCCAGAAAACTCAGACCCTGGAGGTTTCACTTTTCCCCTCCAAGGTATTTTTTCCAGACAGATACTGCTCCTCCCATAAGAGGAATTCCGATGTAAGCTGTTAAATTTAGATTAGAATCTAAGTTAATTTCTGGAGATAATTTAATAATTCTAGTCTTGTTTCTTTTGTTCTTTGAATGAGGAAACTGAGGCCTAGAAATCTTAAGTGCCTTGGTTACTTTAGCACTTACAACACTATTTACAGGGACCACCTGATTCAGAAACACGTGGGTGGTTTTTATAAAAAATATTAAATTTGAGGCTGCACCTTCCATCTGCTAAACCAGGATCTCCTGAACAGCTCCCCAGATAACTTCTAGGCACACAAAGTCACTGCCTTATAGTTATAATTTAAGGACTGGGTGGGGGAGGGGGGTACAAAAAATACTAAAGCTGTTACAAATTTAATTAAATCTGAGCTGTAAGGATGGCAGCTTGGTTTCACGCAGCACCTGAAAAGAACTTAGGCAATTTTGACACAGGACAAAGTAAATACTAGTGTCAGTTTAGTGGAAGTAACAGCAGACAAGGAGTCAAAGCTAATGTGTAACCTTGAGCAAGTTACTTAACATCTCTGGACCTCAGGTTCCTAGGGGAAAATGCTCCTTTCCCTACTTAACTCCAAGGACTATTTGAAGGGTAAAATGAGATCACGTATGTGAAAACACTTGTAGAAGGAAGGGAAAATAAATAGCTCTCTACAACTGCTAGGTATTATTTCAAAGTCCTACTTGGGCCTGGAAAACATCAATCTTCTGCCTGTTACCAGTGTGCTAGTAATACAGGCTATGGAGTTTCTCAAGAAGCCCGTAGGATCCAAGTTAGGCAGCTCATTGCTCAGGCTGAGTAGCCAGAGAGGGGAATTCTTGATTCAGAGCAGCATCTGTTAGTGATTAAGGTTTCAGAGGCATGTGCCTGAACTGAAGGCAATGTTACAGAATCGGTCATAGCAGCAGTCCCAGTTGTAAAACAGATTCCATCCTTAAAGTGGATATGAAAGGTAAACATGAAAGCATTATTCTGCAGTCACATGAAACAAAAACGATGCTTGTTTAACAGCCCCCACAGCGCACGTGCAAGCACAGACAAGGGGAAACAACAACAGCCAGAGGCTTATGGGAGAGAAAGAGATTCCCCCAAGCAACAGCCGGCACCATCAAGCTCAGAAGAGCTCACTTGTATTCTAATAATTGCACATAATGTTTGCAAAGTGGATCTCTCTGGCACTCACTCTCTGACGCTCTCTTCCTTGAAAACTCAAGTTTATTCAAATTGGATCCTTGGCCAAAAAAAAAAAAGAATCCCCATATCCAAAAATCACTATGAATTCTGTCTGTGTCAGAGATCTGACTATAGTTAACATGAGCATGTTTACTGTGACTTAGAAGACAGGATGGACTTTGAACAAAGTCCAAAGATCTGGGCCTGGTGTGAAGACTGATCTTAGGACTTCTAGGTGGGCTGGGTGAGAAATTCTGAGAGTGTTTGGGGTGGCGGTAGAATGAGACCCCAAGGTTTTTATTAATGTTATTTTGGGGAAGTGTGCACTAATGTTATTTTGGGGAAGTGTGCACTATTTTGGGGAAGTGTGCACGTGGATGTAGGGGTGTGCTTGAGTTGAACTTAGAAAGCTTACAGAGAGGGCTGTTAAAAAATTTAAAGAAAAAGTCAAGATGAGCAGTTTAAAGGGGGTCAGAATTTACTGTTCAAGCTATAAATTTCAGTTGAAGGTACACGAATAAGAAACATGATGTCCCACACCAGGGGAGAGTCCTGGTTTTTATGGGGAACACCTTGAACATACCCAGAAAGTCAGCAGCTTGGATGGCCTGGCTGGTTTAAGTTCAGCCTTTCCGGAAGCACTTGCAAAAAAGAAGGGAGAGCTGTACCCAAGGCCAAAGCAAGTGACCAATAAGAAAAGAGAATAAGAAGCAAAAAACTGGGACTTCCCTGGTGGTCCAGCAGTTAAGACCTTACCTTCCAATGAGTGGTATGGGTTCGATCACTGGTCAGGAAGCTAAGATCCCACAGGCCTCTCCCCCAAAAAAGCCAAAACATAAAACAGAAGCAATATTGTAATAAATTTGATAAAGACTTTGAAAAACTGGTCCACATTAGAAAAATCTTAAAAAAAAAAAAAAAAAAAAAAAAGAGTATGTTTATTAAAAAAAAAAAAGAAGCACCAAAAGCTGACTGTATGAGAGATGGATCTAAGGACAATCTTAATATAAGAAAACTGCTCCAGGAAGGCAGAGCACGGGGCCAATGGGCCAGTCACTAAGGCCAAAGAAAAAACAGAGGTGAACCATAGCCATCTATTTGGTTAGAAGTTAGTTTGTTGGTTCGTCTATTTGCTTGTTTTCCATCAGAAAATGAATGGTCACCTCGTAAATTAATTTGCCCATAAACCATTTGAATCTATCTTATAGAAACTGCTTCTTTAGGTCATGAAACAGGCTAAGAAATAAAATTGTGGGATGCAGCAGGAAGGTCATTTAACCAGGACTGAAGTACCTGGGCTCTAGCCCAAGTTATGCCAATCACTGGCTGAGGTGGTGTCTCAGGTGGGGCATTTAGCCCTTGCATCTTCTGGAAGCCTGCCATGGTGGGGCTAGGAGGGCAGCGAGAGGGAGTAAAGAGAGATGGAAAGATGATCTCCAAGGTCCCATCCAGTGAAAACAGTCATGGTTCCAGTTAGCGTATAAAATAATTGAGGAAGTCTGGAAGGCTATATATCAAAACATTACTAGAATCTACCTCAAGAGAACGAGATTAGGGCAGAGACAGAGAGACAAAAGAAAACAATTAGGGAACCCTTTCAGTGGGGAAAAATGCAAAGGGAGAGGGGATTATAAGTGAAATATTAAACAGGAAAAGTTCCAGTTAGCATATAAAATAATAAAGTCTGGAAGGCTATATATCAAAACACCACTAGTAGTCAGAGCATAAGCATGAATTAGAAGAAGCAAAGGCACTTGGGGGAGCTGACAGAGTGATTATTTTATTTCCCCGCTTTCTCCCCTGCCCTTCTTGGAAAAACTCATGGTAGAGCCATTGGAAGCCTGTCAATCCCATCTAGCTCCTCTTCATCCTCTGGGGCCCAACCCTCCTTGCCCGCTAATGAGGGAAGGGGACATGGGAGGGAATTGCCTGGGAGCATGCTCTGATGCCTCCTTTGCAATAAACCATCTGATTTTCTGGCACAATGTGAAGAAAGCTGAGCTTGGATCTTGCCCCACACTGATAGTGCTCCCTACCCTGGAGATTTCAGCATCATCAGTGTGGCTTCTTACATCATCCTGGCTCCCCTCTTTCTCACTGTCAACTTCAGGGTCTACAAGTCTGTCATCCAAGCTGTACAAAATTTAAAAGGCCTTGCAATCGAGCTATTTTCAGAAGTTTTCCATAATTATGAGAGTAACGCCATCAACATGGTCAACATGGTCCCAAAACTCATCATGTGTGTCTTTCTGGTGAAAGAGCTGGCTGTCTTCATGTGGCTAATGACCAACATTAGTTTAGCTCCAAAGGGATTGCCCTTCTGATCTTTGCCTAACTGTAAATTTTCAGTGTTCCAAGGAAAAGTACAAATCCCAGTCTGACTACCATGTTATGACCAAGTCAGATGTTGAGGGGCCCAGGCAATGCTCTCTGGCATTTCAAAGAAAAAAAAAAAAAAAGAATAAGCACATGGAAATTAAAAACCCAATAGTTACCAAAGCACCATTGAAGAGTTATAACCCTGCTCTTGTGCCATGAAGGAGTATGTCCAGTGTTCAAACTTTTTTCATCTGGTGTTTTCTCACCTTCTTTCACTTACCCAAGTACTGGGTTTTAAACCAATGTCTTACAAGAGTTTTGTGCTTATTTTCAATTTAAGGAATCATGATTACAAAAAAATTGATTTGGGGGTGGGAGTGGAATAATGACTATGGAGTTGACTTTTATATATTCCTCAGACTATTCTTACCCTCCTCTGACCTCATAACCCTGTTTCATAATACAAGTAGCTACTCGTGTTGTCTGTCTTCTCCCACCTCACTGGTACAAAACTTTCAATTCTGTTAATAGCTCATAGGTGATACCGACAGTCACTGAATCCTAGAATTGTTGTTATTGTTGTTGTTCAGTTGCCAAGGCATGTCTGATTCTTTGTGGCCCCATGGACTGTAGTCAACCAGGCTCCTCTGTCCATGGGATTTCCCAGGTAAGAATACTGGAGTGGGTAGCCATTTCCTTCTCCAGGGGGTCTTTGTGATCCAGGAATCATACCCGTGTCTCCTGCATTGGCAGGCAGATTCTTTACCACTGAGCCACCGGGGAAGCCTGAATCCTAAAACACCATCTGATAAATGAGATCATAAGCAGAAATTTGACCCACTGAACTGACCACCACTCCCTCTCTGCTCCTGCTTGGGAAATGAAAAAACCCCACCATTTGGGAAGGTGGTTTCTATTCCATTTCATCTGGACATGAGTTTTGAGCTCGAGTATGAGAAAAGTGTTTCCTACCTTCTTCAATACCTGCCTCAAGCTTAATAGACAAGGCTGTGCTTTATTCGGGAAATTAAATGTATATAATTTCTATAAAAATAATATCAGCAGTTGCCTCTGGGTAAATGGACACACACACAGTTCAGTTCAGTTCAGTCACTCAATCGTGTCCGGCTCTTTGCAGCTTCATGTACTGCAGCACCCCAGGCCTCCCTGTCCATCACTAACTCCCAGAGCTAACTCAAACTCATAACCATTGAGTCGGTAATGCCATCCAATCATCTCATCCTCTGTCGTCCCGTTCTCCTCCTGCCTTCAGTCTTTCCCAGCATCAGGGTCTTTTCCAATAAGTCAGTTCTTCACATCAGGTGGCCAAAGTTTTGCAGTTTCAGCTTCAGCATCGGTTCTTCCAATGAATATTAAGGGTCAGTTTCCTTTAGAAATGACTGGTTTGATCTTGCAGTCCAGGGAACTCTCAATAGTCTTCCCCAACTCCATGGTTCAAAAGCATCAAATCTTCGGTGCTCAGATTTCGTTATTGTCCAACTCTCACGCAATTCACTGTAAGTTATTTGAGAGGGTATATATGAAAAAGCGATTGTAGTCAGGTGATTCATGATTTGGAAAAGAGCTTGAATATGATTAATAGAGCAGAATTTCTAGATGCTCTGTCCCTGATAAAGAAAAAATGCCTACAAACTGAGATTTATGTTCTACCACATTTTAAAACTACTTAAAACTGGTTTAAACAGTATCTCCATGAACACCATGGAACGAAGTCTTCATTTGGCCCAATTATTGCCCTCTGGTCATCAAAATTCACTTGCCAGGGTCCATCGTCTCCATCAGTCTATATTGCGACTGACTGTTCTCCCCAGACATCAACACAAATATCTGATGTTTTTATGGAATGAAAATGAAATTAAAAGATGCAGAAAAATGGTGGAGTAAAGCTAATAAAATAAGTAACTATACTCTCAGTCTCTTTGAGTTGATGATACTCTTAGACCTAGTTTGAAACTTCATCTATCTTTAAAGCCCAATGGATGAGACTAAATTAAAAAAGACAAGGTCAGCCTTATGGTCCACACCAACACTAATTCTGAGTCCGAGATATCATATGAGGTTCATTAAGGGAGATGTAATTTAAAGATATGAATCCCTAAGCTTATCAAGTCTAGAACAACAATAATTAAATACATGTTCTGATAACACTAAATGGAAAAAAATCTCATGAAGCCCATGTAGCCAAGCACTGTCCTAATCTAACTTTGTTTTCCTTTCAACAGGGTTACAGAACCCACAGAGGCAGAAACGAATGGGTTTTGTATAACCCTGGCCTTCTCTTAGAGCCTAATTATTTGTTCTCAGAAACTCAAACCACTTCACTATACCCAAACAGGCCAGAAAGTTTGCAGGTAGAGCTGAGCCAAAGAGTCTGGTTTGGTTATGTTAGCCAAAACATGAGTCGACCCATTTGAGATGACTAGACACAAAGGCAAAAGAAAATACAAAAATTTATATACGTGTGTGTGTTTGTGTTGTCGTGTGTCGTGTTTGTGTTGTCGTGTGTCATGTTTGTGCGAATGCTCACTGGAGTTGACGGGAGTAAGGACAGTATTTTCACTGGATTGTCTTTTCCTTGGCTCATCTTTACTGTTGGAGGTAGGGCAGCAATGCTAGATCCTGACTGATTTTAATTTGCCTACCTCATTTCTTGACAAGCAGGATGAGAAACTGCAGTACTCTTTGTTATTTCTGCAGCTGATAAAACTCTTTCAGAGGTGTCCCACCCCCACTTAAAGCATCCTTCTTCTCACCCAAATAGGCTTCCAAGAGTCCATGTGATATTTGCAGCAAGAGAGAAAGTTATGTTTCATTTATTAAATAAATATTTGAGCTTCAAGTTACATGGAACTATGCTAGGCACTGTGAAAATAAAATAAGCAAATAATAAAAGAAAAGAATAACATAAAGTTATAAAATCCAAATGTAGGATAAGAAAATGTTTTTTAAAAATATTTAGTTGCTTTTAAAACTTTTATTTTGTATTGGAGTATAGCCAATTAACAGTTGTTATACAACTGTTGCAGGTAAACAGCGAAGGAACTGGGCTGTTCCTTCACACGTGTAGGAACATACATACACATGTATCCATTCTTCCCTCCTAATGCTTGTTAATAATGTAACATTTCCTTTAAAAAAAAAAAAAAGCCCAATACAAATCTCTCTTTCAAATAATAGATATAGGTATAGGAACAGATGAGCTTCCCATGTGACCGCTAGCAATAAAGAACCCGCCTGCCAATGCAGGAGACGTTAAGAGACATGGGTTAGATCTCTGGGTTGGGAAGATCCCCTGGAGGAGGGCATGGGCACCCACTCCAGTGTTCTTGCCTGGAGAGTCCCATGGACAGGGGAGCCTGGCAGGCTGCAGTCCATGGGGTCACATAGAGTCAAACACGACTGAAGCGACTTAGCACATAGGCATCGGTATAGATGTAAATGTATAGGTACAGATGGGAGATACAGACAAATAGCTCCCTGTTACATACGGATTTTCTTTCTGCATCCCATTTAGAAGCTTTTGCACACACAGTTCTGGCCCTGGACAAACAATGAGGTGAATGACCTTCACCTTCATCACCGTCAGGGTTTCCCAACATTTCCTGTAGCTTTCCTGTCCTCTCAGGGTCTGTTTTGCTCATAATTACCCTGACTTCGAAGGGTCCTCTACTGTACCCCTTCACTCAATAGTCCACTGTGGTCCTTATAAATTCCTTTTCTTCCCATCTCCACTGTCCAAAGAGTGCAGCTTTGTGAGGATAGCTATTCAGATATACCAATTTTGCTAGATTACCAAAAGGCAGAAAGGTGTGGTTGTAAACATTAGTCCTGGGTTGAGTTAATTATAACTGTGTGGAATCCTGGCTCAGATACTTATCTGTCATCTTGAACAGTTTACTTAGCTTCATGTCCCAGTTTTCTTTTAGACGAGGTTGGATGAAGGGGAGTGGTGGCTAATGCCCTGTTTCACCTAATCTATGATGCCGTCTCTTGTCGGTCTCACCATGATTTGACAAGCCCCAAGGCTTGTAAAAGAAAAGAGTGTTCTAAATTATGCTTGTAAAGACACCATTAATTCTAAAATACATCCTAATTTCACTGTGAAAATGTGGGGGGGAAATGAATCTTAAAATTATTAAATACAGTAGTATCAACTTCATAAAGGCATGGTAAGCATTAACTAAGATTTAGGCACATGAACGTTAGCCAGTATTATTCATGTGTTACTCCTGCCAGATAATATAGTTCATTTTAACAAGGGTTCTTTAAAGACAATATACAAAGAATCACTCAGGGCTGGGTCTAGAGGTTTAGAGCCAATGGAAACATACCTTATGGGTGGCTGAGACTTTTTTGATGCCCTCATTCAGATCACACATCTTGGAAGTCATTTTTAGGATTGCTCCCACTCAAAAACTAGTGACACAAATCTGGAATCAGAACTTTTATCACAGTTTAGAGAGATTTATCCCTACATTAAATAATCAAATCACTCAAAGACTTTCACAATGAACTGAAGTTTATAATTGCCTCCCCCAGATCACTTTCCAGGCTAAATAGCTTACAGATACTCTTTAAATCTGGAAGTTTAGTCAATGCACCTATGACTATTTATCCTCAATATTCTAATTTCTGTCTTTTGAGGTGTTAAATTGAAAAAGAATGTAGAAGCACCAAACAGGAAAGAATACATTTTCACTACCAGAAAACATAGTTATCTTTCAGATGAGTGACATTATAGAATAAGAATATTTTAGCAAGCACTCTGAATGATATGTCATATGTTTATTTCTAAATCTAACTTTGTCACCTTTATGTTAAATTCAACACAGGAAATCTAAAAATGACACTCATCCAGAAGTTGGATATGATACACGTAACAAATATGGTATTCATAGAATGTTCTGTAAAGCATCATTCCTTTATAGGTCTTCAGTTTAGTCTGCAGCTTGATAACTTGTTTATATCAGCATGCCTGTCTGCTAAGTAGTATACTGACAATATTGATGTGATTTTCCAGTGATCTGAATACTAGCACAACAGTTGACAATATCTTGCCACAATTGTATAACTTCATAAATGCTTTCATCTGCATCTTGCCAAAAATGTAGTGTCTATTTATGACTAGTCAATCATTTTCAGTGAGTCAGTTCTTGCACATATCTCGCACGAGTAATATGCTGTGATCTAAGTTGATTATTAAGATAGACTAAACCTTTCACAGACATTTGCTCAAAATAAATCAATCACTTACTTTAGACCCAAGACTTGAAGGATACTGACTAACAACCACCTGCTCAGGCAATTTAGGAACAGCACATACCAGAAGATAGTTATTCCAGTTTGCAACAGGAGGCTGGCGTCTCAGTCACCCTACACTCAGTACTTCCTTCTATTATACTATCCTTTTTATGTACTCATGTGGAGTATTTACTTACATTCCAGGTTCTCCTATGAAACAGTATGCTTCCTTGAAGACAGAAATTGTACCTTATTCATCTTCATAATTTATTTATTAATACCTTTATTCTTCCTTTCCACAATGCTTTATGCCTAGAAGATACTTAAAATTTGCTGAATTGCATGTCTCCAACCTTCTAGACCTCCGTTAGATCATATAAAAAGCAAAGACTTTCAGGAAAACATCTACTTCTCCCTTATTGACTACATAAAAGCCTTTGGCTGTATGGATCACAACAAACTGTGTAAAATTCTTAAAGAGATGGGAATACCAGATCACCTGACCTGCCTCCTGAGAAATCTGTATGCTGGTCAAGAAGCAACAGTTAGAACTGGACGTGGAAAAATGGAGTGGTTCCAAACTGGGAAAGAAGTACATCAAGGCTATATATTGTCACCCTGCTTATTTAACTTATGTGTAGAGTACATCATGAGAAATGCTGAGCTGGAGGAAGCACAAGCTGGAATCGAGACTGCTGGGAAAAATATCATAGCCTCAGCTATGCAGATGACACCACCCTTATGGCAGAAAGTGCCATAAGAGGAACTAAAGAGACTCTTGATGAAAGTGAAAGAGGAGAGTGAAAAAGCTGGCTTAAAGCTCAACATTCAAAAAAACTAAGACCATGATATCCGGTCCCATCAGTTCAGTTCAGTTCACTTCAGTTCAGTTGCTCAGTCATGTCCGAACTCTGTGATCCCATGGACTGCAGCACGCCAGGCTTCCCTGTCCATCACCAACTCTCAGAGTTTACTCAAACACATGTCCATTGATTCAGTGATGCCATTCGGCCATCTCATCCTATGTTGTCCCCTTCTCCTCCTGCCTTCAACCTATCCCAGCATCAGGGTCTTTTCCAAGGAGTCAATTCTTCACATCAGGTGGCCAAAGTATTGGAGTTTTAGCTTCAGCATCAGTCCTTCCAATGAATATTCCGGACTGATTTCCTTTATGATGGACTGGTTGGATCTCCTTGCAGTCCAAGTGACCCTCAAGAGTCTTCTCCAACACTGCAATTTAAAAGCATCAGTTCTTTGGCACTTAGCTTTCTTTATAATCCAACTCTCACATCCATACAAGACTACTGGAAAACCACAGCCTTGACTAGATGGACCTTTGTTGACAAAGTAATGTCTCTGCTTTTTAATAGGCTGTCTAGCTTGGTCATAACTTTTCTTCCAAGGAACAAGCGTCTTTTAATTTTGTAGCTGCAGTCACCATCCGCAGTGATTTTGGAGCCCAAAAAAATAGTCTGTCACTGTTTCCACTGTCTCCCCATCTATTTGCCATGAAGTGATGGGACCAGATGCCATGATCTTAGTTTTCTGAATGTTGAGCCTCAAGCCAGCTTTTTCACTCTCCTCTTTCACTTTCATCAAGAGGCTCTTTAGTTCTGCTTCACTTTCTGCCATAAGGGTGGTGTCATCCGCATATTTGAATTTATTGATATTTCTCCCAGCAATCTCAATTCCAGCTTGTGCTTCCTCCAGCCCAGCATTTCTCATGATGTACTCTACATATAAGTTAAATAAGCACGGTGACAACATACAGCCTTGATGTACTCCTTTCCCGATTTGGAACCAGTCTGTTGTTCCATGTCCAGTTCTAACTGTTGCTTCCTGACCCGCATATAGGTTTCTCGAGAGGCAGGTCAGGTGGTCTGGTATTCCCATCTCTTTCAGAATTTTCCACAGTTTGTTGTGGTCCACAAAGTCAAAGGCTTTGGCATAGTCAATAAAGCAGAAGTAGATGTTTTTCTGGAACTCTCTTTCTTTTTCTATGATCCAGCAGATGTTGGCAATTTGATCTCTGGTTCCTCTGCCTTTTCTAAATCCAGTTTGAACATCTGGAAGAATTTTGAGCATTACTTTCCTAGCGTGTGAGATGAGTGCAATTGTGTGGTAGTTTGAGCATTCTTTGGCATTGCTTTTCTTTGGGATTGGAATGAAAACTGACCTTTTCCAATCCTGTGGCCACTGCTGAGTTTTCCAAATATCCTGGCATACTGAGTGCAGCACTTTCACTTCACATCTCTTCATGGCAAATAGGTGGGGAAACAATGGAAACAGTGACAGACTTTTTTTGCAGGGCTCCAAAATCACTGCAGATGGTAACTGTAGCCATGAATTTAAAAGACACTTGCTCCTTGGAAGAAAAGCTACGAACAACCTAGACAGCATATTAAAAAGCAAAGACATTACCCATCTAGTCAAAGCTATGGTTTTCCCAGTAGTCATATATGAATGTGAAATTTGGACTATAAAGAAAGCTGAGCATTGAAACATTGATGCTTTTGAACTGTGGTGTTGGAGAAGACTCTTGAGAGTCCCTTGGTCTGCAAGGAGATCCAACCAACCAATTCTAAAGGAAATCAGTCCTGAATATTCATTGAAAGGACTGATGTTGAAGCTGAAATTCCAATATTTTGGCCACCTGATGTGAAGAACTGACTCCTGGGAAAAGACCCTGATGCTGGGAAAGATTGAAGGCAGGAGGAGAAGGGGACAACAGAGAATGAGATGGCTGGATGGCATCACTGACTCAATGGACATGAGTTTGAGCAAGTGTTGGGAGCTGGTGGTGGACAGGGAGGTCTGGCGTGCTGCAGTCCATGTGGTCACAAAGAGTTGGACACAACTGAGCAACTGAACTGAACTCAACCTTCTAAAACTGATTGTACAGTGGACCCTTGAACAATGCAGGGGTTAAGAGTGCTAACCCCCCATGTAGTTGAAAATCCATATGCAAGTTTTGACCTATCCAAACCATACTACTAAAAGCCTATCTTGACCAGAAACCTTATCAACAGCACAGTTTGTTAACATATATTTTATATGTTATATGTTTTATATGCTGTTTATTACAATAAAGTGAGCTAGAGAAAGAAAATGTTAATAAGAAAACCATGAGGAAAATAAAATGCATTTGCAGTACTGTACTATACTGCATTGAAACTATAAGTTTACTTCATCTGTTTATCAGATGAAACCATTTGTCTGTCAGCACCTACATTAATATTGTCTTATATAATACAAAATGCTATAGATATCATACGTATCACTAAGACTAAACATCAAAAATAAAAACATAATATGCAATATAAATTCATATTTATTTACAAGTATAACTGAATTCATTAATTGATAATGAGGAAGCAACAATATGATTACTTTATGGTTTTTATTGTTATGATAGCCCATAATTTATATGACTGTTTTACAGTAGTGTATCTTATATGCTAATGGATGTGTCATTATAAATTTTTATGGGATACAGTACTACTGTATGACTTTATTCATAATACAGTTTTGGAAACTTATTTAAAAAAAAAAAACAGTTACCTGTGCTAATAGGCTGATATGCAGCTTCTCCAGAGGCATACAACACAGTGATATAATTATTTGAAAGTCATAAAATCATAAGAAAACAAACACATTATTAAGTTTATATTAAATGCCACTCACCTTATGCTTATGTAAGGATAGACTAGCATCTACATATCTTATTCATTTGTGAGATACTTTTTCCTTATTTTAAAAAATATTTCTAGGCTACATGGCTTACCTGTGAATTTTTCAAATTGTTGTGAATTTCCAAATTTTTTTCAATATACTTATTGAAAAAGATATGTGTGTAAGTGGACCGACAGTTCATACTTGTGTTGTTCAAGGATCAACTGTGCTTCAAAAAATATATATACATTCATTAGTCTACACCAAGTTCTTGAATCTAAAATTCTAGAAGGACTCAACACTGAATCTATCTTTAAGTTTCTCCTAATAGAGAAGCCTTGGGTAGAGAAGAGAACATGTCACGTAGCTGCTGCTGCAGATAAATCACTTCAGTTGTGTCTAACTCTTTGAAACTGTATGGACCATAGCCCACCAGGCTCCTCTGTCCATGGAATTCTCCAGGCAAGAATACTGGAGTGGGTTGCCATGCCCTCCTCCAGGGGATCTTACCAACCCAGGGATCAAATCCACATCTCTTATGTCTCCTACATAACTAATTCATCACAGACAGCTTCCCATTAACTCAAAGATTTTTTTGCTTGATATCCAGCCACTGGAGATTGCAAAAGCCTCTAAAAGGATTATAAATATAAAACATTTTCCAAGATAATGTGGGTTTAGGAACACTACTAAGAACACCCCCTAGACCATCCATCCTTCAAAGACATAGCTATGCCCTCAAGAAATTGTGGAATAGTCTGCTCCCTGCTGGTAAGACTCAAGTCAATCAGCTAAATACCCTAGAAACTGACGCTAGAGAAATACCTTAGAAATTGACACTAGCATCGAGGAACTGGAAGGGACCTTAGAGGTCATCTGAGAATTCTAGTCAACACCCTTATTTTACAAATGAGAAATTTTTAGCCCCAAATTAGCTATATGACTTGAACAAGTTCAGAAAACTTGTCAGAGGCAGAAACATGGAGAAACATTTATAAAAATATTTTCATTGAGTTGAATTTTTAATCCTATTTGACCAAGACACAAATTGATAAAGTTATCTCCTAGACATGTTATGTATGTTTAAAAGAACACACTCTTCTGAGTTTGATATCGCAGAAGAAAATATCATTCCAGGGACAAACCGTGGGCTCTGCACATAAACCTACTCCAAATCACAGTGCTCCAGGAGACAATTCCTCAACTTGCACTGCTTGTGCAGATCTTCCTCTAAAATTTATCTCCCCAACTTCAGCTGTTACTTACATACAGACAATATCAAAATCTTTATTACCAGTCCCAACCTTTGTCTGTCTGTCTCTGTCTCTCACAAAATTGAGCCCTGCATTTCCAACTGCTTACTAAAGAGTATGCCCTCACCTCAAAAGCAATGAACTTAAAACAAAACCTATTTTCCTCCTCCAACTCCAACCTAAGCTACTTTTCACATTTCTCATTTATGAACATGAGAAATGTTTTGCAACCATTCTGGTACCCAGGTCTCAAATCACACATTAAACCAAAAGATGCATTGTAAATTGTCCCTTACTTCTCACATTGTATAATCTCACAGCTGTATTGATTTCTCTTTCTCTTCCTAATGATGTTTTTCCTTTCCATTTTCCTTTCCACTACTGTACACCAGACTTTTATCATTTTTTTAGGCAAGTAAAAGGGTTTTCTAATCAATTGTTCTACCTTCAACCACTTCCTTTTCCATCTATACAACCTATTACTACCAGCATTATCTTCCTAAAATATTACTTCACTATTTCATTTCCATTTCAAAAATATAGAATAACTCCTTGTACTTATTGGATAAAACACAGAGCCCTTGGCTAGCCTTCCAAAATCTGATTTTACCCTTTCTTTCAAGCTCTAATCCCCACTATTCTCTTACATTAATTCTCCCCTTCTAAACTGTATTTTCAAGTCTCTGATACCCTGATTCCTCACATCTGAAACAACCTGCTTACTTTACTCCAAATTTGTATATCTTTCAAAGTTGGTAAAGAATTCACCTGCAGTGTAGGACACCCAGGTTCCATCCCTGGTTGGGGAAGATCCCCTGGAGAAGGGAATGGCTACCAATTCCAGTATTCTTGCCTGGAGAATTCCATGGACAGAGGAGCCTGGCGGGCTACAGTCCATTGGGTCACAAAAGAGTCAGACACGACCTAGTGACTAAACCACAACCACAAAGGCCAACACAAATCTCGTATTTTCCATGAATCCTCTGACCATTTCCATCTGGAAATCATTATTTCCTTGTCCAGAACTGACTGTCCCTGACACTTAGTAGGCATTTAACACATATTTATTTCATTTTCTCAACCATCAGTTCACTCCTTGAGCATAGGGCTCTACATAGAGTATTTGTTGATTGCCTATTAATAGCTTTGATAAATATTCAGTACCAAAAATTTAAATCCTCAATTGTTAAAGAATGTTATGCTCCTATATGTCCACTGTTAAACTGTAAACATTATGGTGTCACTATTGTTCAGAAAATAGTTCTAGGGAATCTCCAAATTTTGAAAAATTAACTAGATGTATTTACATTCTGAGACGCAGACTTGCTTCCTGTAGTTCTAAAGTTCAAGCATGAAGAAGAAAAGGAGTTAATTATTGATGTCATTACAGAGTGATATTTTAACAGAAACACCACTAATAGAAAAATTTCATGTTACAACAAATATCATTAACCACAGCTCATCAGCTTGTGATGCATATCTGATTTCATGTGAATTAGTTCAAATTTCACAGTAACATGATTTCATGTAATAGTCGAAACAATCACTTAAAAGGATGGTGAATGCCTAATATAATCCAACTAAAATCACTAATGAAATACATTCCCAATTAAGAGAACCAGTCAGTTTGATAAGAATATGGATACTTTGGGGAATATTTATGTTATTTGCCAGCTGGAACTTTGCCAGCCAAGTCAAAGTCTCTACCTGAATAAGAAAATGCATACTTTATTAAATTCTTGGTATCTCTGAGCACACTGAGGCCCCACATCTTCCTAAAGTCCTTTGATATTGTGAACTTCAGAAATTCAGCAGGTCCCTCTTGACTCTTTGCCCCTCCGGGCTGTCTCCTACATCTGCACAGCCTGAGGCTTGATCTCATTTTTGCTTTGCCATATTTGTTCAGTGAACAGCTATAAACAAGGTGAGATACCCTATTGGGTATGTTTAGAAATCAACTTAAGCTTTCTAAATTATTGCAGAATGAATCCTTTTTTGTATTTGTTTTTGTTCTAAGAGGTCTTCATTGCTGATTATAGACTGGTCCATTAGATATTTGAGAACCATATTGCTTTTTTCTATGTTATATACCCTTGCCTGAAATACATTTTCCTGTGCTGGATATAATAAAGCCACTCAAGAAACAGTCATTAAATTGAATTCTTATCCCTGGAATAAATAAGTGGTATCCAAGGAGGATAGGGTCTAAATTATTGGGCTCTCTTTAAAGTGGAAAATTTGTTTCAGAAGTCAGCTAGGTAAAGAACTACAGTTGTTCTCCTGGGATGACTTTTGAAATGAAAACTGACCATGAGGGGAGTTCACTATGACAGGCCTTAACCCTGTTGGATTTAATCACCTATGAAAGATCTTTCCCTGTTGTGCACAGGAGGCTTATAAATTGGATGCAGGCAACTCAATTGCTTTCAAAAGTCAGCTCTCTCTGAAAGAATTGGAAAGAACGGTTTCATAATTCCTATAGTAAGAGGAGCTGCCGCAGTGAAATAGCATCAGTTGGGGTTAGGTAGGCCCCCTTTCCCATGCAGATTCCCCAGTAAGTGTTTTTGTTTCTTGGTTTTGTTAAAATAAGATCCAAGTTATGGTTTCATAATTTCCCCATCACTAGCCCTGAAATGAAGTTACTACAGCCCTGAAACTGGAATGGCTCCACTGGCTGCATAGCAAACCTTTGTCCAAGATTCAAACCAAACTGAATGTTTGAGGGTTTGGGTTGTTTTGAGTTTTCTAAACTTCAAGCTTAAATTTTCATGAACCTTATGGCACTTCCTGATCTTTTCTGGGGGAGAGAGTGGAAAAACTGACCTCCTTGGTGCCAGTGTGAGAAGCAGTCCTCCAAGTGTGGTGACTAACTGCAGGGAGAGAAGGTAGGCCTCGGTAGGAATAGCAAGGCGGTAAACTCTGGAACTAATTTTTTTTTTTTTTAATTTTCTCTGAAGGCTTCTCTTATATTCTATTCTCCTAATATCTACCACATGATTAAAACATCCAGTGGCAAAGCTGGAGTGCACTGTTACTAAAAACCATAGCATAATGAAAAAAGCAAGCCAGTAATTTTAGTTCAGACTTGAAATAAAATAGCTATTACCCATCATAACAATCATAACTAAGAATTAAACAAACATGGTAACATCCTCAATGCCACCTCGGAAAAAGAAATGGATAGAAAAAAGAGGGGTGCCCAGATTTAAGCCTTTGGACTTGGAAGACTCAGTGAAATCTTCAGACCCCTTTCAGACCCTGAAATCTTCAGACTACAGGGCGGAGTAGTACTGTATGAGGAAAGGAGTACAGAGAGGAAAGGAAGGAGAAATAAGATTTCATGGCAGAACCGTTTGCTGTGGTGAAGACAATGTAATCCATGGATCAGACATGCAATCAAGAACCGTGTCATTCTCAATAAGTGTACTCCAGTCTATTCCTGGCTTGGGTGCACGCCAGCTCAGGGATCAGCTCCATCAATGAGAGCTCCAGAGTTCCATATTGACGGTCAAGAGAGAGTTTCAAGGAAGACAGACTCCCCAGAAAATCAAGGATGAAAAGGGCAATTGTAACCACAACATCACTAGCACTGTCTCATTTTTCATCACTATGATGATAAGTTGCTCATACAGAAATCCACAGTGTGGCTAAATACAAAGTCAAATGCATTTGAAGTTGCCATGAACTTTTGTTTAACAAACAAACATCATACTGACCCAGCCAGAGACTCTCTCTTAGGAATTGTAAAGGGAGTCATTTGCAAGCAAGCCAAATTCAGAATGAGATGCTCCACAAGTCCTACTGAACATCTTTATTGTGGAAATACTGGGACCCAGGTCACCTTATATTGTCTGACAGAAACCCCATAACCAATATAACCTAGATGTTTCTCCAAAGAGCTTAACTAGGGCAAGTCCGGTGCATTAGATTCAGATTCTTAATCTCCCCTTACCACCAATATTGAAGAGATAAAAACTTCTTTCATTCAAATCTTTGTAAATATTATCATGAGCAGTCATAACTATCTATAACTGCCCTCTGAAGAAGAGAATGTCCAAACATAACTGACCATAGGGCAATCATCAGTTGTGGCGAATTCTAGCATCATGATGAAAGGGTCACTGACAAATCAGGAATGTTGACAGTCTGGCGAGTAGACCAAATTATGCGTCAGTACAGGAGGAGGGCAGTCTCAACCTAGAATTGTGGAATCATTGGTAATCAGTAACAGGATGGCCAGGAATAAAACTATATGAGTTACCAATCTCTACATTAAAGCACATCCCTTATATAAATCCTGATATGATTAAAGTGAATAGAGGAGAGTTAGTTTGTTTACAGTTTATTGTTTTTATGTAAAAGATTTAATATAGAAAATTTAAAATACAGATAAGCATAAAGGAAATATATATAAATAAATAATATATATATAATATAATAAATAAATATATATAAATAAATAAATCCTACTACCCAGAAATAACACTGAATATTTTAGTATGTAATATTTGAGACACACATACGAATAAATATATACTTATAGTTTTTAAAAGCTGTCTTATAATGGTGTTATCACTTTTTCATTAAATAACATACTAAAAACATCTTTCTATGTATACAAATACATACCTACAACATCATTCTTGGTGATAATATTGTATCATAATTTGCTTAGCCAATTTCCTATTTATAGTCATTTAAAACAATTTATAAGTTTTCAAAACACATTTTTTTCAGAGGTGAAAAATAAAAGTGAAGTCACTCAGTCTTGTCTGACTCTTTGCAACCCCATGGACTGTAGCCCACCAGGCTCCTCTGTCCATGGAGTTCTCCAGGCAAGAATATTGGAGTGAGTTGCCATTTCCTTCTCCAGAGGATCTTCCCAACCCAGGGATCGAACCCAGGTCACCCACATTGCAGATTCTTTACCATCTGAGCCACCAGGAAAGTCCATGTTATATGTATATTGTACTACAATTTGATTTCATTTTCTTTTTCTTTATGATTTATTGCAGGATATTGAATATAGTTCCCTGTGCTACACAACAGGACCTTGTTGTTTTTCCATTCTAGGTTTAATAGTTTGCACCTGCTAACCCTGAACTTCCAGTCTAACCCACCCCCACTCCAACCGGCAACCACAATCTGTTCTCTATGTCTGTGAGTCTGTTTCTGTTTTGTAGATAAGTTCATTTTGTCATATTATAGATTCCACATATAAGCGATATCATATGGAATGTGTCTTTTTTCTTCTGACTGACTTAGTGTGATAATCCTTAGGTCCATCCATGTAGCTGCGAGTGGCATTGTTTCATTCTCTCTTATGGCTGAGTAATATTCCATTGTGTATATATAAATACCCCATCTTCTTTATCCATTCATCTCTCGATGGACCTTTAGGTTGTCAAACAGATTTTGTATATACCTCGTAGCATATCTGATGATATCCTTAGAAAGGATTTCTAGATGTGGAATAGTAAAAAATACACATTGGTATTTGATACAGATTTTCAAATTACTCCCAGAAATGCTATATCAGTATGTTTCCATTGGCAGCATATAAAAATTCATATTTACCCACATCTTTACTAATCCTAGCTTTTATCATTATTCTAAATCACTGCCAATCTAGTAGGAAAAATCTAGGAACTTATTGGAGCTTAACTTGCATTTCTTTATTGGAGGGATGGTTTCTTTTCAGTTTTGTAGATCTGCCATAGGAATCAGATTTGAATATTTACAAGGTATAAACATTTTCTCTAACAGTATAACAACTTTGGGATTACATATATGTGTTTTCCTCATCTAACTATTTTATGTTTGATCCAAGTCCTTTTATACTTTGGTTTTTCCTAATTTAAATATTTATATCTGGGCTGGATTTTCCTAAATGGACTAATAGGTTTCTACTTTGGCTTTTCCCCAAATGATCAGCCCATTTTCTTAAAACCAGTCATCAAAGAAAACAACTTTTCCTCATTGACTTGAATACAATCTTCAGCTTATACTAAACCCTAATAAATATCTGGGTGTATTTCTGAGTTTTCCATTTAATTCCTGTATGTATCTATTCCTGGCTTCCTCGGTACTATACTACTTCAATTATTATAGCTTTTACAAAACAAGTTTTATTATCTAGAGGTAAGGCCTTGCCCAGAACTCTTTCTTTCAAAATATATAGGCTATTTTTTTAGGTGATCAAGTTTTTTAAAAATTATAGTTTTAATTGGGACTGTGTCAAGATCTTTAATAATCTCAGGAGAATTGATATTTTCATAAATGCTCTCCCCTTATTCAAGTCTTCTCTTAAATTTCCCAGAAAAATTTTTACCTTTTGTTTTATCCTACTTAAAAATTTTTATAGTGTTTTATAAGTGGAATATATATTCTAAAGGGGCTTCCCCGGTGGTTCAGATGGTAAAGCGTCTGTGTGCAATGAGGGAAACTCAGGTTCAATCCCTGGGTTGGGAAGATCCCCTGGAGAAGGAAATGACAACCCACTCCAGTACCTTTGCCTGGAAAATCCCATGGACAGAGGAGCCTGGTAGGCTACAATTCATGGGGTCGCAAAGAGTCGGACACGACTGAGCGACTTCACTTCACATCATTATCCTCTAAGCATGGTTTTATCACTCTGATAAATGGGATCTTATTTTTTATAAAGGTATTCCCAATACACAGAGATGTGAGGAGTCCCCAAGATCATCCTCAAGCTCAATGGTTCACTAGGACTCCTATATAGGATCCAGAAGTTATTATACCCATGGTTATGGTTTATTTCAGTGAAAGAATAGAGAGTAAAAGTAGGAAAAGGAAAGATCATATGGGGCATTTCCAGAGGAAACCAGGCTCAACGTTTCAGATATCCCCTCCCAGTGGAGCCACACTGAACCCGCTTAATTTCTCCAGTAACAATGTGTGACAACCACATGCAAAGTGTTGCCCATCAGGGAAGTTATCCCAAGCAGGCTCGAATGCTTGAGTTTTTTACTGGGGTTATTCATGTAGACATATAGCATTGCCTCACAGATTTTGTTACCCAAGTTCCAGATCCCAGAAAGAAAGCAGGTGTTCCTAAATCACATCGTTAGCATCAGTTATTTGAACAAACTGGTACAGCAAGGCTCAAGGCCTTGAGCATTGAAAAATATTATTAGACAGAACATTCCAAGATCTCAGCTCCCAGGAACCAACTAAAGGCCAGTCCTGAAAATGGGCCTTTCCTGGGAAAGTGCAGGGTTTGTGCAGGGTTTGAGCAACTCAGGCTGCTGAGTTAACCCTTTCCTATATAATAGGAGCACTAATGATTTTTATATATTTACATTAGCCAGCTATTATACTGAACATATTTGTTTCTTTTTTGTTGATTTTTGTAGTCTTTCTAGCTAGACAGTCACATCATCAGTGAACCACAGCAATTTTGTCTCCTGAATTCTGATAAATACCAGAATATATTCTTTTTATTATATAACAGAATATATTCTGTATATGACAGAATATATTCTTGTTATATACCAGAATATTTCTTGTTGTTAAAGCATTTGCTGGCATTTCCAGAACAATGATGAATAATAGCAATAACAATGGGCATCAAGTCTTGTTCCCATCAATTCTGGAAATGTTTCAAAGTTAATTATCATATTGATGTTGGTTTCTGGCTTATGTTCTTTGCCATGTCATTTCTAATTTATTAAAAAAAATTTTTGAGGGGAGGAAGTTCATGGCAGTCCAGTGATTAGGACTTGGTGTTTTCATTGCTGGGGACTGAGTTTGATCCCTGGTCAACAAACCAAGTCTCACAAGCCTTGTGGTGAGGCTGAAAAAAAAATTTTTTTTTAATGAACATCTGTGAAGTTTAGTCAAATGCTTACAGAGTATCAGTCAAGATAATCATACCTAACATGCTCAAGGAAATAAAATGTGACCTAAGAATTTTATACCCAGTAAAACTGATCTTCAATGATAAGGGGTACAAAGGATTAAAAAATGGAGTGAGCATATGGAAAAAATCATACACCTTTAAAACTCTTCTAATTATATTTGTAGTGGAAATATTAGTAATAGATCAATGTTTTAAGATTGCTATATATAATTTAAAATAAGTAAGTAATTACAAGATACTCTAATATCCTTTGTGTCCTTAAGAACTAGGATTTTTAGCAGGAATAAAAAAGGAGATACAGATAAATATAGAAGAGATAAATTAAAAATCCTTATAGCTGAATTTTGACTGGAAGCATCAGTATGAATGCATCAGATATTTTATTTAACATACTGTTTTTATTTGTTCTATCCACTGAAGAGTCTTAGAAGAAATAATCAGCCCATTAGCAGTGAGCATCTCTGCTACCCAGATTGTGGCATTGAAATTCCAATTTTAACTTCAAGACTTCTTGAAGAAATGACAAATTCCAGGTCTGGGGAAAGACCTGTACAAGATGAACCTGGAATATAATGTCATATTAGATAGCAAAAAAGTTGTCAAAGACTCAAGATTCACATAAAAAAGCTCCCACTGGCAATTACAAATTGAGTTACAAATTGGATAATAATCTCAATGGATTGAAACACAGAAAATATGCTTAAATCTATGAATTCATATTGAAACTTAGAGAAAAGAAAGTAAATAATCACCTTTTGAGAGATGAAAGGGAACCAACTCATTGTTTTGAACACTGTAAATAAAGGAGAATAATCAAGCAATATTCTCAATATCAGCAGGGTCAGTATCTAACAATAAAAAGTACACATAGATCCACCACTTTAGAGAAGCTGAAATGAAGTTGCAGAAAAAAGAAAAGAACCCTCAGAGGTGGAAATTGCATTTCATATTTCCTTTCATATTAAAAAAGAGGTACTAGAACTGAATAGCATAAATAAGCCTTGATAATTTGAAGGGGGAAATGGGATTTAAATAATCAACAATGTGAACATGCCAATTTTGATGGTTTATCTTCTAGAACTTTCTTGAATGTCATTGGCAACATCAGCGGCAGCATCAAAATATTTATCAGGCATATGATTAGCTACAAATTATACAGAGTTAAGTACTGCTTGAATGAATTTGACAGCACCGTCTCTGCCTCCTAGGGAACATTCATATAAGGCACATGTCACAACATATGAAGAATTTCAAAGACACAATGATTGCCATTAATAAGAAAAACATACTTTTTGGCAACTTCCAGGGCACATTACTTCTTTCCATCATTGGCAAGACTTTGGCTGGAATTCTTTTGGATCAGTTACTACTCAGTGATGGCCACTGTGTACTCCCA
The DNA here is from genome assembly GCF_963930625.1 of Muntiacus reevesi. Taxonomy (NCBI): domain Eukaryota; kingdom Metazoa; phylum Chordata; class Mammalia; order Artiodactyla; family Cervidae; genus Muntiacus; species Muntiacus reevesi. Next base: position 12,055,020 of record NC_089249.1, on the reverse strand, counting down.
GAATAACTGTGGCTTTAAACCACAGGGCAGCTGACGTGATCTGTGCTCTATGTCAGAAAGAAGAAAAATACAGAAAACAGCCTGAATATCACTAAACTTATTGACTGCACTGAAATTTTTTATGTTGTCTGTAGACCTCAAATATGAATTACTACATTGCTTTTTTGATTACAATTTGTCAGGATCTAAGAAGCAAGTAAGACTGTGCGCCTTAATTAATCAGCACTCATTTAAACAACTACTATGCACCCAGCCCTTTGCAGATTATAGTTATTTATATGATTATTTAATTATGACCTCTCCCAAAAGAATATAAACTTCACATAGAAGAGTCTGAGGCTATCTTGTCCACTACTGAATTCTCAGTGCCTAGCACAGTGCTTGGCCTATATTATTAGATCCATAATAACCACTTGCTGAATGAATAAATGTCCAAGGGAATTACAAGACACAATACTTATATTTCCCCACTAGAGAGAACAAACACAAAATAATATCTTATCATCTAGATTAATCTTCACAGTTTCCACTGTCTAAGGCAGTAAACCCTTCATGGACCACAGCCTTGGGGTGGTCAAGAGGCTTGTATAATCCAATGAAGCTATGAGCTATGCCATGCAGGGTCACCCAAGAAGGACAGGTCATAGTGGAGAGTCCTGACAAAACGTGGTCCACTGGAGGAGGGAATGGCAAATCACTCCAGTATTCTTGCCGCAAGAATCCCATGAAGATATGACACCAGAAGATGAGCTCTCCAGATCATAAGGTGTCCAGTATGCTACTGGGGAAGAGCAGAGGGCAACTACTAATAGCTCCGGAAAGAAAGAAGAGGCTGTGCCAAAGCAGAAATAATGCTCAGCTGTGGATGTGTCTGGTGGTGACAGTAAAAAACAATATTGCATAGGAACCTGGAATGTTAGGTCCATGAATGAAGGTAAATTGGATGTGGTTAAGCAGGAGCTGGCAAGAGTGAACATCGACATGTTAGGAATCAGTGAACTAACATGGATGGGAATGGGAGAATTTAACTCAGATGACCATTATATCTACCACTGTGGGCAAGAATCCCTTAAGAGAGATGGAGTAGCCCTCATAGTCAACAAAACAGTCTGAAATGCATGCTGTACTTGGGTGCAATCTCAAAAACGACACAATGTTCTTCGTTCACTTCCAAGCAAACCATTCATCATCACAGTAATCCAAGTCTATACCCCAAACTGATGCCAGAAAAGCTGAAGTTGAATGGTTCTATGACCTTCTAGAACTAACATTAAAAAAACATGGCCTTTTCATCATATTTCATCAAAAATATGTCCTTTTCATCAACACCAAAAAAAATGTCCTTCAGTATTTCATTGGAACGCAAAAGTTAGAAGTCAAGAGATACCTGGAATAACAGGCAACTTTGGCCTTGGAGTACAAAATGAAGAAGGGTAAAGGCTAACAGAGTTTTGTCAAGAGAACACACTGGTCATAGCAAACACCCTTTTCTAACAACACAAGAGATGACTCTACACATGGACATCACCAAAATGTCAATACCAAAATCAGATTGATTACATTCTTTACAGCCGAAGACAGAGATGCTCTATAGTCAGCAAAAACGAGACCTGGAGCTGACTGGCTCAGCTCATCAGCTCCCTATTTCAAAATTGAGGCTTAAATTGAAGAAAGCAACATGGGTGGACCTAGAGATGATCATATTAAGTGAAGTAAGTCAGACAAGTACCATACCACTTATATGTGGAATCTAAAAAAAAAAAAAGATACAAATGAACTTATTTACAAACCAGAAACAGATTCACAAAGAAAAAAACTTATGGTTACCAAAGGGAGAGCAGAGAGGTGGGGGGAGAGATAAATTAGGAATTGGGGATTCACAACTACACACTACTATATATAAAATAGATAAACAACAAGAACCTAGTGTATAGCACAGGAAACTATATTCAGTATCTTGTAATAACCTATAATTGAAAAGAGTCTGAAAAAGAATATATATATATATATATAAGAAGAATACATATATATTTTATATATGGGATTCCCTGGTGGCTCAGAGGGTAAAGAGTATGCCTGCAATGCAAGAGACCTGAGTTCAATCCCTGGCTCAGGAAGATCCCCTGGAGAAGAAAATGGCAACCCATTCCAGTATGCTTGCCTGGGAAATCCCATGGATGAAGGAGCCTGATGGGCTAAAGTCCATAGGGTCACAGAGAGTTGGACACGACTGAGTGACTTCTCTTTCACTTATATGTATGTAAGTATGAATCACTTCGCTGTACCCTTGAAGCTAAAACATTATAGATTAACTATACTTCCATTTTTAAAATGGTTTTTACAAAAGGCTACACAGATTCATGGTTTCGATTCTGAGTCACATCATCCATAAATCTCTGGTTTTCCTGGAAATATTAATAGTCAAGAGAAATCTCACAGCAATCACTGTAAAATAATAGCAGCACCAGCAGAGAAGCTACGTATGAAGTGGTTAAGAGCACAGACTATGAGCTTGACTCTTACCTCTACCACTTTCTAGATGTGTAATCTTGAGCAAGTGGCTTGGTCTCTACCTCATAGGGTTGTTGTGAGGATTAAATTAGCTAAGATACAGAATGTGTTTAACACAACGCTTGGCTTATCAGAAATGCTCAGTAGGTGTTGCTTTACAATTGCAAAGATACGTATCAAACACATACCATGCCCCAGGAGCTACTAGGTGGTTCTGTGTCAATTCTCACAATAATCTTTTGAAGAAGGTACCATGGTTATCTGGACCTTGCAGGAGAGGAACTAAGCAGAGAGGTTATGGCCACATATGCATGGCCACATGTATACAATAAGTGGCAAAACTGAGATTCAAACCCAGACACTCTGGCTCCACAGCATAGGACCTTAAAACTATGCTGTTCTGCCTCCCACATGCTTAAAGAGTTGATCATGTCCATGTTTTGTTGTTATAGTCCTTCTGTCTGACTCTTTTAGTGATCCCATGGACTGTAGCCTGCCAGCATCCTCTGTTCATGGGATTTTCCAGGCAATACTGGAGTGGGCTGCTATTTCTTTTTCTAGGGGGCTTCTTGACCCAGGGATTGAACCTGCATCTCCTACATTGGCAGGTGGATTCTTTCACCACTGAGCCTTCTGAAAAGCCCCATATCTATGCTTACTGTAGGCCAAAAAATGGCCCCCTCACTCAAGCAAATATATTCATATAAAAAACCATCTTTGCAGATGTGACTAACTTAAGGATCTGGAGATGAAGAGATAATCCTAGATTATACTGGTGGGCTCTAAATGCCATCACATGAATAAAAGAGGGGCAGAGGGATATTAGGGACAGGCACACAGAGGACAGACATTGGTAGAAGACCATGTCAGAGCCTGTGGAGGGAATGTGGCCCTGACTACAGATTGACTACAGACTTCTGGCCGGCAGAACTGTGAAAAGTAAATTCCTGTTGTTTCAAGCCATCGCATTTATGGAAATTTGTTTCAGCAGCCGTAGGAAATTAATATAATACTCTATCACATTCTAGAATCTATATACCTTGTCCCATTTGTCCTCTTAATAAAAATTTATTCATATATTTATCTCATTTATTGAAAGTCTGTTATGTGCCAGACTCTATTCTTGACGTGCTGTGCCAAGCCATTTCAGTCGTGTTCAACTTTTTGTGACTCCATGGACTGTAGCCCGCCAGCATCTCTCTCCATGGGATTCTCCTGGAGTGGGTTGTCATGACCTGCTCCAGGGAATCTTCCCAACCCAGAGATCAAACTCACTTCTCTTATGTTTCCTGCATTACCAGGCATGTTCTTTACTACTAGAGTCACCTGGGAAGCCCCCTATTCTTGATACTAGGGATAAAAAAATAAAATAAACTCCCTACTTAAGGAACATTGGGGAAGATGGACAATAAACATGTAAACAAATAAGTTGAGAAAATAATAAGCACAGTGAAGAAAACACAGTGAAAAGGAATAGGGAATAGCTGGGAAGAAGGCTCTGTTAGGCAGTGGGGTCAAGGGAGCAATCTCAGAAAGTAAGACATTAAAAACCTCATGATGATATCCCCACAAATAAGAGACGGAAGATGCTCCCAACAGAGGGAACAGGGCAAAGATCTGAAGCCAAAAATTATCTTGGCATATAAGAGGAAATAAAAGAAGGCCAGTATGGCTGGAGAGTGATGAAAGAAGTAGAGAAGAGTAAGAAATAAATTTAGCAAGGAAGGTGTGGGTCACACTATGTAGGATATTTGTATCAATTATCTACTGCTATAGGAATGCTGTGAACACACACAAAACTTCATCCCTATAGCCTGTGCTTCTGAGGTCAGCTGGGAGTCTGCTAGGCAGCACTTCTGACCTCAAGTGACTGACTTGCTCTACTGTCTGGTGTCTGAATGGATGACTGGTGAGGATGGCCTCAGCGTGACAAAGGTCCTTTGCTCCATGTGGCCCTCTCTTCTGCAGGCTGGCAGGGGAATGACCTCATGGTGATGGAAGAGGTTCAAGAGGAACTCCTCCAATGTACAAGACTGCTTCATTAGTTAAAGCAGGTCATCCACCCAAGGCCAGAGTCAAGGAGTGAGCAGGTGCGCACAGATATAGGAAACAATGAAGAATTGAAGCAACAATCCAAGTTTCTGCAGGTATGTAGGGTCTTGATAAACTTATGAAGATAAACAATTATTTTCTAAATGGGATGATAATGCATTAAATATAGGACTTAAGAAAAAGAGAAGGGTCTTGAAGAATATTTGAGATTTAGATGCATGAATCAGGGCTTCCCTGATAGCTCAGTTGGTAAAGAACCTGCCTGCAATGCAGAAGACCCTGGTTTGATTCCTGGGAGGGGAAGATCCACTGGACAAGGGATAGGCTACTCACTCCAGTACTCTTGGGCTTCCCTTGTGGCTCAGCTGGTAAGGAATCTGCCTGCAAAGCAGGAAACCTGGGTTCAATCCCAGGGTTGGGAAGATCCCTTGGGGAAGGGAAAGGCTACCTACTCCAGTATTCTGGCCTGGAGGATTCCACAGACAGTCCATGGGATCACAAAGAGTCAGACATGACTGAGCGACTTTCACTTTCCGATGGGTGGAGGGACAAAATGAGGGAATTCTAAGAGTGGAGAATGACATGAACAAATTTATGAAAGCAGAATAGAGTGCTGTACCTAAATAGAAAGGAAACAATGTCATGTATATCAAGATGCTTCTATCTTGTCTAATCTCCATCACAAACAGAAGAAAATGAAGTAAAACAACTGAATCTCATATTCATCCTACATAGTAGAAACCACTGCTTTTAAAAATGTCATGAGAGTATAAAGTTCTCAATGTGATTACCAGGTATGTCTGAGGGCTAGAGACAGCCATGAAGAGTACAAACATTAGGATTCCTAATATGTGTGACAATGAAGATTCAATGCAGTATTCACTGAAATGGTGAAGAAGCCTAAAATTATGAATAAACATATACAATAATTTTTTTTGGTAACCCAATGTTAAAAGCTATCATCAGATTGTTGTTTTGGAAGGATGCTATCATATGTCTCCAACATTGCCAAGAATCAAAACAATATCCAAGGATTAACTTTGAAAGAAATTGAAAAATTTATCCAGAAACATAATCTCAAGTATGTTCATATAACTCTTGATGTTAGTTGTATCTTGATTTGTGGCATTAAGGTTTTAAGGCAATTATCAAGATATCAATCTTAATCTCTAAAATCTGGTAATGTATAATTCACTAGTTCTGGCTCTTCATTTGGCTCTTTAAACATGCTATTAATTCTGCTTATATGACTCTAATAGCAACATCTCATCTCATTATGAGACTCAGAGAAATGCCAGTCCACTAGCCTTCATAGACAAAAATGAATTCAAATTTTTATACAATTTACTAAAAAGAGGAAAATGCATGCAAGGCAGGACCATAATTCAAATATATATTTGCAATATAAATATTTAGATCAACCCACATTAAGCAGTTGCAACAGTGGAACAAAGCTTGAGGATACCAATATTCCTACTCACCTGGTCTCATATTCACTGAACTAATTCCAATAGAACATCACCAACTCTCTCCACATCTCCCATCTCCCATCCCACAGATCCCCCGCATGATGGGAAGAACCCCTACCTATCTCCACTGTTTGAGCAAAACTGAGGAGTGCTATGGCCTCCACAACTCTCAGCGGGGCCCCATGCACATGAAGAGTCTCTAAACACTCTTTGCAAGGCTGAGTTCTGGAAGCCTTCAATCTCTTCTCTGAGCCCTCAAATTAAAGACAGACTCAAACTGATTCTTTCTGGAAAGAAGAGAGACAACAAAGTAACCAGATTCAAACTCTTTCAAAAGTGTAACCTCCTAATTCCACTGCAGAATTCTGAGTGGCATATATGCCCACCAGGAGATATCTTTCTCTGCCAACTACATAAACATCAGAGAGAGAGAGCATGAACCCCCCTTTCTAAGGAAATGCCAGGACTAATTCTCCTGCCAAACCAATCTACCACTCCATATACCATTATTCTTTCTCTCCATCTAAATGTGACCCACTCCAGCTGTCTATCTCCCCCATACTCTCATCTCCAAACAGCTCTGTGCTTCCCCTCTCCTTCTCCAGTCTATGCACTATGCCTCCAGGGTAATGAACACCCTATGGCCTCCGTTTCACTGATCTTTTTACCACCATACATACTTAAGTGCTGGGCATGGGGATGAATGTCCTTTTAACTTCACACTGTCAGTAGTTTGTAAAACCTTGTTAGTTCAATCCCACAGATTCAGCAATGCCACTTCTTTCTCTTCCTTATCATCATGCTATATTTTCCACCTTTAAATAGAAATTTTCCCTTGGTGTCACAACCCTTTTCTGGATCCACAGCCTAATTTTTCTACATTCCTCAGTGTAAATTACTGGCATGCTGTCTGTATTCACCATCACCACTTTTTCTCTTCCCATTCTTTCTTAAATCCTCTCTTTTTGGTATTTGACCATTGCCAGCATTGAGAAACTTCATTAAGGTCACCAAAGGCTACCACACACCCAAATCAAAGACAAATTCTCAGTTCTCATCTTATACACTCAGCAGCATTTGGCACAATTGATGCCACTGTGCTTTTCCTCACTTACTAAGACAATCATGTTTTTTCTCCTTTATTCATTTAATGTGCTGAATTTCATTGAATTTTTTAAAAAGTTAAACCATTTTACACTGCTGAAATGAACTTTACCTCATCATGGAATGTGATCTTTTTCATAAAACTACGTGAAGGTGAATGGGTTTTGCACTGTATAAACCTTAGAAGGAATTCTAAGTTTACTTATATTTTTTGATAATGTAAGTGAGCAATCTTTGCTTTGGAACTTACAAAATTAGCCATTAAGAAATGCAGGGTTCTCAGTAAAACAATGACCAATCTCTAATTTGGGGTGCACTAAATTTATTGGCATCACATGGCAAAGATATGTTAATTGAAGGAAACAGAATTTTGACAAAGTGATTTACAAATATATAGTGTTAGTAGTAGTTCTTTAAAAAATTAAGATTTCATTTGATATAAACTTTTTGCCTTTCCAAGGTTTTCTGAACCACCCAAGCCCATCTGGCAATAGTTTTTCTTCTTCAAAGTTCCTTTCTACCACTTGGGGACACTTAATTTTCAGCATCAATGGAAAAGAAATCTACTATGCTCCATTGCACATCAGAGTAACCAATGTTTAAAAAAATTATCATTTAAAAAAATTGGAAACTATCTCCATAATTAAATGGTTATGGGAAAACCTCATAATGTTCAGAGACTATGACAATTTAAGCAAAATAAAGGAAAACATTAACTAACTTTTCTAAACTGTCAAAATGGTTTGGATTTGGTCCCAATTTTGGGTGAAGATCAGCCAAACCAATTCATCTGGTGGAAACTTAAAACAAAATACATAATTGCTAATATTTATTACACTTCCAGAACAACAGCTAAGACAAAAAGGTTACCATTAACAAGGACTTCTGTAGATTAAACAACAATCTCCAAAGCAGGTTCATACCCTGGGAAACAAACCAAGGCACAATTAGCTACATTAAAAAATAAAGAAACCCAAAGAGCAAAGAAGTCAGAGGACTTTGAAATCTTTTATTTATAAATACACTCTCAGGAAATATGTGCCTAATTAGATTTAAATAGTCTCCAAGAGAATCAGCAGCTAACTATAACCCATCTCTGATCCAATATATGAAATCAGAATATTAAATACTACCATTTAAGAACTTTAAATAGAGCCCCATAACATGAGTTTAAAAGGAAATAATTTAATACGCAATATATACATACACATTTCATGTAAGTGGATTCAAACTCACTTGCAGAGAGAATTTTCCACTGAAGAATGAACTGAGACATCCATTTTCAGCAATATGGCAGACTACTTGTGCAGAGAAGACCTCTCAGTAAAAAACACCTTAAAATGCTAAGTATGGCTAGACTGGCGGTAAAATAAGGAAAGCAATAAAGGACCAGAAAAAAGGAAGTACAACATTTTACAGGAGTTGACAAGGACTAGAGCCTGCATTTTCTCTGAGAGATTCTGTGAATTCCTGGTGTCCTAGCACTTGGTGTTAGTAGCCCACATATGCTGGAACAGAGGACAAAACTTAGGAATCATTTAAAAAGAGAGACCAGATCAGAAACTCCCACTTAAAGCTCAGAACCCCCATAAGGAAGTACACGAGAAAGAAAGTCAGCTAGTAGAAGGAAATATGCCTGTGTCAGGAATGGTTCTGAGAAAAAAGGGGGAAGAACAGCATGTATATTATCTATGGTGAAACAGATTACCAGCCCAGGTGGGATGCATGAGTCAAGTGCTTGGGCCTGGTGCACTGGGAAGACCCAGAGGAATCGGGTGGAGAGGGAGGTGGGAGGGGGGATCGGGATGGGGAATACGTGCAACTCTATGGCTGATTCATATCAATGTATGACAAAACCCACTGGAAAAAATAAATAAATAAATAAAAATAAATTAAAAAAAAAAGAAAAAAGGGGGAAAATTATATATATATACACACACACATATATGTATACACACACATACACACACACACACACACACACACACACACATATACACACACACACACACACACCCCTACATTTCAAAGAATTCCTAATGACAAAAGAATATTCGCTTAGTTTAAGATATGCACTGACTCTGGGGCCTAAAAAAGTCTCAAGAAGAAATTTTGGTTTGAAGTGGCCCTGGACTGATACTGTTCCAGGTGCCTGGCAGAAGAAAACACAGGAATTTCAAAAATTCCTTGGGATGCAGTTCAATGAATATATGCACAAAAATGAACATTCACTGAATACATGAAGAAGATACCATGAGCTATGATCAGCAGAAATAACAAACTGTAGAATCAAACAAGCAAAGACAGCAGACATTGGATAACTAGATATAAATATAAAATGTTTAAAAATAAATATTAATGTTAAACAGATTTAAAGCAATAAAACAGATTGAAAATATGAATAAAAATAGAAAACCTAACTGAACCAGGCAGATCTGAAAAGCAACCACCTAGAACTTTAAAAAATATAAGAAGTTAAATTAAAAGCTCAATACACAGTTTAAACAGCAGATTAAATACAAGTGAAAGTGTACAGGTGAACTGAAATACGATGCTGAAGAAATTGTTTAAAGTGTAGCACAGAGAAAGAAAGAAAAATAGGAAACAGAGTTTATAAGACATGGAGCAGGCAGGTCCAATACAAGAGAACAAGAGAGAAGCAATATTCAAAGAAATAATACCTTTAAAAAAAGCAAACAAAACAAAGAAAAAACAAACGTCTCCTCTTTGAGACTTCTATGGCAGTCCAGCGGTTAAGACTCTGCCCTTCTACTGCAGTGGGCATGGGTTCAATCCCCGGTCAGGGAACTAAGATCCTGCATGCAGCGCAGTGCAGCCAAAAAAAAAACAAGAAGAAGAAAAAGAAAGAAATATTAAGTAATACTTTTCTAGAACTCATGAAAAACATCAACCCTCAGATTCAAGAATTTAAGCCGGCATAAATTATAAGAAACTCATGCCCAGACACATCATATGAAACTGCAGAACACTGAAGCCAAAGAGAAGATTTTAAAAGCAGCTAGATAGAATACAGAGATTACCTATAAAGGAATCATGATTAAAACCAATAGCTGAATTTTCTGCAGCAACAATGAAAACCAAAAGAACTGAAATAAAATAAAGTGCTAAGGGAAAACAATCATCAAATGAGTAATTGTATAGTCATGAAAGTATTTTTCAAGAACAGCAAAAGCCATTTAATTAAAACAAAACTTTTTTTAATTTTTTTATTTTATTACTAACAGAACTTCACTAAGTTAGCATCTAACTTAATATACTTCAAAAACATGTACTTCAAAAAGAAGATAAATGGTTATCCAAAGGAGATCTCAGCTATAAAAGGAAATGGTGGGGAAATTATAGTAAACTTGTAGGTAAATCTAAACCAGTGTTACATGCATAAAATAATAAGTGAAAGTCGCTCGGTTGTGTCCAACTCTTTGCGACCCCACAGACTGTCTGTGGAATTCTCTAGGCCAGAATACTGGAGTGGATAGCCTCTCCCTTCTCCAAGGGATCTTCTCAACCCTGAACCCAGGTCTCCTGCATTGCAGGCGGATTCTTTACCAGCTGAGACACAAGTGAAGCCCAAGAATACTGGAGTGGATAGCCTATCCCTTCTAAAGATCTTCCCCACTTAGGAATTGAACCGGGGTCTCCTGCATTGCAGGCGGATTCTTTACCAACTGAGCTATCAGGGGAGCCCATAGTATATTAAATAATCCCTAATTTGTTTCATTAAAAAATCAAGATAGAACTGAAATCTTTGAAAATAATAGCATACAAATTAGGAATAGTGGTGACCAGATTTAAAGATTTTAAGGTCTTTACATTATTTGGGAGGAGGACAAAAATACTGATAACTTTAAATAAATATAAATAACTGAAGATGATACTAAAATGTCTAGTGAAGTGTTAGTGAAAGTGTTATTCGCTAGGGTAGTCCTTAAAAGAATGTATATATATGGGAGTATCATTGATTTGCAACATTGTGTTAATTTCAGATGTAGAGCAAAATGATTCAGTTATACACCCATATGTGTACATAACTATATCCTTTTTCAATTTTTATCCATTTTAGGTTATTACAAGATATTGAACACAGTTGCTTGTGCTACAGAAAATCCTTGTTTACAAAGTTGGCTTTAAAACAAACTAAAAACCCCCAACTACAACAATAACAAACATTAGTTAAGATCAATCCTACCTGAAAAGAACAAAAAATATATTAAATTTAAATCAGAAGGCAATAAAGGGAAAGAGAAAGCATATTAGAACCAATAAAAATCACAAAAGAAGGTAGCACTGAATATTAGTAACTCAATAAACAAGATAAATGTAAATGGACTAAACTTTCCAAGTAAAAGACAAAGATGACTGTCAGACAAAATATTCCAAATTCAGCTATATGATATTTACAACAGACACATATAAAACATACAGATGATACAGGAAAAGTGATAGTAAAAGACACATTATTAAAGCTAAAGAGGGTCATGATACATGGTTTAAGGCAAAACAATTTCTACTTTTAATGTCCTAATAAGCTCAAAATAAATGAAGCAAACATTGCAAACTAGAAATAGAATGAAATAAATCCATTATCATAATGAAAGATTTGCAAATATTTCTCTATAACTGATAACTCATGCAGACAAAAAATCAGTAAGACAAACAAGATTTGAACAACATATTATCATGTTGTCAATAGAAGAAAGGAAAATTACAGATCAGTCTCACTCATGATAATAAATGCAAAATGTATAAATCAAATATTACCAAATTGAACTCAATAATATTTTAAAAGGTTTGTTTCATAAATACATGGTTGGCTTAATATGGGGAAAATCTGTTCACTTTCTAAATGAAAGACTGGCAGAGAAAAAATAAAATTATCTCAAGAGATGCAGAAAAAGCATTCAATAATATTCAACAATTCATGATAAAAATTATTTGTAAGCTAAAAATAGAAAAGAACATCCTGCAAGCTATAAAGGGCACCTACAAAAAAATCTAGAGCAACCATCATATTCAATGATGAAAAGTTAAAAGCAAAAAAAAAAAAAGCATTCTCTGTAAAATCAGTAATACTGCAAAGAATTATTATTTCCATATCCAACATTCACGGTTTGAGTCAGTCTGTTTGCACACATGGACAGACAGAGATAAACACACACAAACACACACTTGCAAGAAGGAAATAACATATCATTACTATTTATATCAACTGTCTTCAAAGGAAATCCCAAAGAATTAATATAAACTACTGAATTAAATAATTATTGCTACTATTGAATTCAAGATTTTAACAAGTGTTTTGTATTTAAGAACACTAGAGAAAAGCCAACTGTATGTGTACAAACCAGCAATAATGTTAGAAAAGGTAAATTTTTAAAAGATACCACTTATATTAACTAAAAATAAAGAACTTAATTAAATTATGTAATTAATCACTCAGTTGAGTCCAACTCTTTGCAAGGCCATGGACTATAGCTCGCCAGGCTCCTCTAACCCTGGGACTGTCCAGGCAAGAATACTGGAGTGGGTTGCCATTTCCTTCTCCAGGGGACCTTCCCGACCCAGGGATCAAGCCCGAGTCTCCTGCATTGTCAAGTGGGCCCTTTACCACTAGTGTGACCTGGGAAGATTATAAACACGTACAATTCTTGCAACAAAGATATATAAGAAAAAGAAAAGAAGGAAACAATAAAATATCATTAATAGATCAAGGAAGATCTTAATAAATGTGGAAAAGTACCATGTCCATGAATAAGTAAATTATCTTAAGAGTGTCAATTCACCTCCAAAATTAATCTGTAGAACGGATGCAACTCCCTTCAAAATTCCAAGATTTACATGGAAAAGAAACAGACAAAATCAGCCAAGAAACTTCTACAGAAGAAAAACTGGTCCCTAAGTAGAGGGCTGAGAAACTTGACCTACCAGATATCAGAAGTTATTTCAAAGTTATAACAATTAATACTGTAGATTTGGCAGTAGAAGAGAGAGTTCAGAAAGAGACCTACACATACATAGAAACCTAATAGACTGCAGAGATGGCATTGCAGATTGGCAGGAAGAACATGAGTTATTTGAGAAATTAGGGATGTCTGGAGTAAGTTAAAATTTAGCTCTTAAACAGAAGATTCTAGATGAATTAAGAATTTAAATGTGAAAGTCAAAGCATTTAAACTTTTAGAAAATATAGAAATATGTTAATGATCTCAGGGTTTGGAAGGACTTCCAAATAACAGCATATTAAAAATATTAACCACAAAAAGCACACAAAAAATTAAAACATTAAAATTTAGGAGCTTGGTTCACCAAAAGACATCATGAAGGGATTCAAAAGATAAGACATAATGTAATAAAAAAAAAAATCAAAACACATAACAAAGAATTAATATCCAACATATATTAAACTTCCATAAATCAACAAGAAAAAAATAACCCAATAATGAAAAATTTTTTCTTTAAATGGTATTTTACATAATCCAACCTCCTTGGTAATTAGAGAAATAAACATTAAATGATAATAAGATACCCACGTGTTAAGGAGAACCTACAGCAGTAAGAACTCTCACACCTTGCTGGTGGGGGCTTAAACTGGCTACTACTACTCTGTAACCATGTCAGCATTAAACAAGCTGAAACGCACATACTGTATGACCCAGCAATGCCAAAACTAGAAATATAGCCTAGAAAAACTATGGCACACACACCAGAAGAATATGTACAAGAATGTATTCTCTTACTTGGCAGGGTCACCATTAGAAATTAACTCTGAAATGCTTAATTAAAAATTATACGACACACTCATTATCCAAAATGAAGGTTTATGGACAATTCTCTTTATGGACCTGCTAAATTCACTAATAAATATTAGTAATAATCTTCTGTAAATACAAAGATAGAAACACATCTGATAGGTAAATCTTAGATATAGCACATGTGACCTTTTTTTCACATTCACAGGCATATATACTTTAAACATCAAAGACTACTCCAAGCATTTATGGAAAAAAAAAGTCTTGTTGAAGATTATTTCAATTTAATCAGGATTGAAACTTTGACCCTTACAATCCTCAGTGAAGGGCTTTCCAGGTGTCAATAGTGGTAATGAACCCACCTGCCAATGCAAGAGTCGCAGGTTCTATCCCTGGGTTGGAACGATCCCCTGGAGTAGGAAATGGCAACCCTCTCCAGTATCCTTGCCTGGAAAATTCCAGGACAGAGGAGGCTGGTGGGCTTCAGTCTATGGGGTCACAAAGAGTTGGGCATGACTGAGCATGAGCACATACACACATCCTGAGTGAAAGAAGTAACTTTAATATTGTACTTAATTGAAAATATACAGAAGGAAACAATATAAACAAGAATATGGAGAGTCTGATGTCCTGCGGTCTTGCTAATAAGAACTCATTTTCAAGAGACTATAATCTCCTCAACACAAAGCTTTCTACCAAGGATCTTAATAATAAGATTCTGAGAAAATTCACACTCAAACAAGATGCCACTAAAACCAAAACAATGTGGGTATTACCAGCTATACAAAAGGTTGGTTTCTATCTGATGAGTCATTTCTAAAATGATGAAAGTTTTTCAAGTGCTTTCTATTCAGGCTGGAAAATATATAAAGGCAAGAATCATTTACAAAGCAGGATGACTGAGAAATTTCACTTCATTTTATACATCCTTGTTTGACTCTATGCAAACATCAAACTAAGGATGGCAAAAATGAGTTTCTCTTCCTACATATTAATACTAACTTTTTCTTTGCTTTCTCAAGGCATTTCATTTTCAGCATCCAAGTCGATAAGAAATTTAGAAGATGACATGGTATTTAAAACGTTGAGGCTGGGGAAAGCCTTTCAGAAGGAAGATACCGCAGAAAAATCAATTGTTGTTCCTTCCCTGGAGCAATATAAAAATGATGAGAGCAGTTTCATGAATGATGAAGAAAACAAAAATTCAAAGGTAAGTGGTAATGTGACTTGTCCTTTATTTCAATGGAAATTTGAATGATCTTTATGAATCCTTTGAAAGTAAAGTTGTTACTTTTATAAGTAGAAGCATGTGAAAAAAAGTCACAGTATGCATTAGAACAATTAAACAAATTTCATACATACCAGGTTGTTCTTCCATTCTAGGAAATGTCTCTTATTAAAAAAGTTTTTACTCCTTGAAAATCTTGTATCTAAAGTATTTCTTAAAGAGTCAAAACAGTGCAGGGCATCTTTAAATTGATCAATAAGAATATTACACAATGTATTATAGTTCCATTCCCAATAGAACAGTTAAAACACAAATCAACCTTTTCTTTACAGAATGCGGGTTCCAAACATAATTTCTTAAATCATGGCCTGCCACTGAATCTGGCTATAAAACCTTATCTTGCACTAAAAGGATCTGTAGCTTTTCCAGCTGAGAATGAAGTTCAAAATACTGAATCAACACAAGAAAAGAGAGAAATTGGTGATGAAGAAAACTCAGCTAAGTTTCCTATAGGAAGGAGAGATTTTGACAGTGAGTAGTTTTTTAAAAATTGAATTCTTATACCTTAATATCATAAAATAGAACTTTGAATTTAACTGAATTTGGGTCCAATCATAACAAAATCAAACAAGACCATGGTTCAACTTGTACTTGATATTAAGTAACTCCTGCAAAAGATGTGAAATTAAAAAGTATTTAATTAGTTATTATAATTGTAATTTACTCAGATTAGCTATACTAGATCCACTCTTTTATTTCTAATCAACTTTGTGTGATACTAGTCCTTTAAACAATTTAATTTTTTTTTTCCTTCAGTGCTCAGGTGTATGCTGGGAAGAGTCTATCGACCTTGTTGGCAAGTCTGATGCCTGTTGGTCCACATCATCGTTTAAAAAGAAAGCAAAATCATTTAATTGCCTCTCGGGAAAGAAGCCCTTAATGTTACTATGATTTGTATTATTTTCAATGTCTGTTTTAAAAGAAAGTGGTGTTAAGTTATGCCTAAATGATTGCTTTACTTGTGCATTAAACTTCATGAATTTTCTGCATAATTATGACTTACTAGTATTTTTTTAAAACAATGCTTAACATGTTAACCATACGTCCACTGCAGACCAAAGTAATAAAGCACTATAACTTACACCTTCATTGCTTAAAAATTAAGTAAAAGAATTTGGTAAATGGTTTTATATATATATACACACAAACCTAAAGAACATAAAAGATAATTTCATAGCCTAAAAAACTGAGTCAACTTCGTCTGGCCAGTAATCAATTTGTCCTTGGTGGTACATCTGTTGCTTTTTGCAACTCTGAGTAGTTTACCATCCAATTTATTCTGCAAATCTTTTGATGTCTTGGGTATCTTAACAATTTTGTGTTGAAGTGCTTCGTTTCCATTATCACAGAGAATATTTTCATCATCCAAATCCACCTGTTTCCTTTTTGAGCTTGTATTTCCTGTCAGACTACTTGATTTTCTAGATACTTTTTCTATTTTACTTCTGCCCACATGAACATTTCCAGAACTTGTTCCAATTGTTGGTCTTCCAACAGAAGAATTTACACCTTCTGTTATGCAAGATGAAAAGAGAAAGGAAATTATATAATACTTAAAATTATTACACATGAGATTTTACAAAATTTTTAAACAGATAAAGAATATTTTAAAACTTATGGTTTTCAATCAAATAATGCTATAAATTACCTTACTAACAGATACAGCGATATTACTATCACATTTCTTTTCATTTTACCATATCACTTTTCATCCCTACAAACAATAAATTTGCTTTGTCTGAATGCACAACACAATCCTTAAATGCTACTACAAGTTATTTCTTAAATATATTTAGCTAAGTCAAACTAAGTCCTAATTCTATACACCAATTTGTACTTAGATATAACTTTTAAAATAAACTCATCTTTAAAAATATAAACTTTTACATTACAAAAAAAAAATCTAATTTTACTTAAGTTAAAACCAATTAGTACACTAGAATTAAACTGTTATTAAGTTGTTTAATTAGGTCAATTACCAGAAAGGTCATTTTCCATGTGAAGAACACACAAAGGCTTTGATGTTGAATTAACATTATTCCATTTATCCTTGCTTATCATGCAGTCATCTTTATAAGTACAGGCAAACTGAGATCTAATTAAGGTTTGCTTCGTCTGGTAACAAGAAGAAAGAAGAAGAAAATATGCAATTTACCCTTTATTCTGACATACTTTTTCATCTATATAGAAATATACTCTGTAGTAATTGAGGTACCATAAAAATTCCCCTTAAAAATTTCATTATCTATTGGGAAATTTCATCATCTATCTATTTAATCCTTAATATTCCATAGTTTGCAAACTCATTCACTGCTACAATGAGCATTTTTGTTTTTTTTTTTAGTAATACCTGTTTTGTGTATGTTTTTGATAATTTTTGTAAAAGCCTACCAAATCAATTATAAACTCTACAAAGCCCTTTGCTACACATTTCTATGTCCGAGTTGCTTTAGAAAGTGGGTTTTATTATAAGTTTAATAATGATATACATATATACACAATCCTAGAAAAATAGAAGCTTTTAATCTTAATAAATTACAGACTAAACTCTTTTAGGAAAAAAAAGAAATTAGAGAAATTAAGGAAGGGATAGATACTAGGATGAAATAGAGAAATAGGAGAAGGTAAAAGAAGCAAAAATAGGCAACTAACAAAGAAACAAGGTAAAACAGTGCTGAATGAAAGGCTTTGTTTAATTAAAAACTTGAATATTTAGAAAATTAAGAAATAAGATGGGCTTCTCTGGTGGCTCAGTAGTAAAGAATCTGCCTGAATGCAGGAGACGTGGAATCGATCCCTGGGTCGGGAAGATCCCCTGGAGAAGGAAATGGCTGCCCACTCCAGTATTCTTTCCTGGGAAATGCCATGGACAAAGAAGCCTGCAGGCTACAGTCCATAGGATTGCAAAAGAGTCAGACAGGACTTTAGTGACTAAACAACAACAAACAAGAAGATTTGACCAAGAGATTTAATTGTTGAGTATTCAAAGTATACTCCTGTAATTATCTTAAAACATGAGAAATAGGAGAAAATTAGAAAGCTAAATTTAATTCTTAAGCACTGAAAAGGATGTCAAGAAAACACTTTTGGAAATGCATTCTGTAAACATAAAACCAGTGGCTGTTTTAAGAACAGGAATTAATTTCAAAACAAAGTAATCTACACAGACAATGCAAATTTCAACAATTGCAGCTGCTGTATAATGCCATTTAGTTATTATAATAGTGAGATTTCTCCAAATAATTAGAAATCATCTCAAATCCTTTTCAGAAATAAACAAGTTTAAATTTCAAATACATAATTAAATAAAGAGGACTTCAACAATTAAAAATTAATACTTCAAAGTATAACTACATCATGCTGAACAAAGCTCAGAGCATGTATTGATACATTTCATGAAGTCTAAAACAGCACAATTTTATATTATATATTCAGTAATTATACATTGTGTTTTATATGCAGAGAGATAACTGCATTAACCCCCTCAGATGTTTGCAGAGATAATGGCAGTGAAACCCACTGACTATAATTTAGAAGAAATTAGAATAGTCCCCAGTCCAGCTGCTTCATAAAAGCAAGTTTTCTCAGGAAGACAAATTTTATATCTTTTTGAGTAATGGTATTTATGAGAGCCTCTAACTCCCAGAATACTAAAAATTATGTTTAATTTGCTTGAAGATTCAGACAATTAGAATTTATCTTCCATTTAAGCACAAAAATACACAAAATTGAAAAAATGTAAAATGCAAAGATCAAAAACTATTTTTTTCAAAAGTGAAATACAGTAGGCTTTGACAATGGATGAAGCTATAGTCCAAGATCTTCATGAATTCACAAGAATGCAACTACTATTAAATAGGTTCTACCATGAGATGCCCTAAAATACAACTGAAGGCTTTAACTAGGGATTTACCTTTAATCCCTTTCTGGATTGTATTAATTTCACAAGTAGAGAATTAAAACAATTAATAAAGTTATTAAAATAAATAGTTAATAAAATAAATTTTATATTACATCATATCATTACTGTAGTAAATTATCCAAAAACTTTTACTTCCATCCACAAAACCAATACAAACTGTTAATATACTTTTACACAATGTTTCTTTCATTTCACCAAGGTAACTGTCTATATAGAAAATTATATATTTACTGCTTGAAAAGAGTTATAAAGAGCATGGTTAAGACCATGAAAGCAAATGGACGCTAAGTGGCTGGCAAGGAGCACTCCCATAATATCCAGATAGTGATGCACCTACAGGTGACTTGAGGGACTTCAACCTCCCACTACAGAACCTGCATACCACTTTTGTGTGTGTGCTGTCACTCAGAAGTGTCCGATTCTTTGAGACCCCATAGACTGTAGCCCACCAGGCTCCTCTGTTTATGAGATTCTCCAGGCAAGAATACTGGAGTGGGTAGCCATTCCCTTCTCCAGGAGATCTTCCTGACCCAGAGATCAAATCCAGGTATCCTGCAGGCAAACCCAAGATCTGCAGGCAGATTCTTTACCGTCTGAGCCACCAGGGAAGCCCTAGTATCACTCATAAAACACTTTACATAAAAATACAATAATTATATTATTGAACACAGACAATTGACATTGTCTCGATTTTATACTTCATATGAATAAAAATTTCTTTAGAAAGTTATTTTTACTAATTTTAAACTTACATCTGAGTAAAAACCTCTCTTTGCTATATAAATACAGTTGTAAAATAAGTTCCATAGCCCTCTTGACAACTAGATTTCTTCTCTTCAGGCCACCAACAGAAATTCTCTAGTCTTTAGCCAGAATAGGCCAGTTTCAGAAAACTAGTGTTATAAGGCAATGAATTCTTAAAATACTGATAACAAGTTGATATGAGAAAGGAAATTAGTTAGCCACTATATTTACCATGAAAAACATTATTTATAAACATAACAAAATAGAAGAGAGAACCATAATGGTGCTATGGTAAACATTGCAAAATTTATACCCAAAACTGAAAGTATTTATATTGAGCATACTTTTTTTTTGGTATGAGATTCTATGTGAGTTTTCTCTCTGCCCTGTACAAATATCTTTTTCAATCAATTATCACTTATTAAGTTCCAACTATGTAACAGGCACACGGAATACTAGATTACTAGGACGGCTCCTATAATCACAAAGACACTCTACTTATAAAATTTGCTGTTGACACACAGCTGGAAGAAATAATAAATTGGATAATAGAATCAAGACTGAAAAGATCTCAGAAGGCTAGAACAATAAGTAGAAAATAATAAAATGAAAATGAATGAGGATAAACAAAGTCCTATATTCAAGTTCAAAATACCAATTACAGAAGTACAGGATGAGAACCTGACTTAAAAACATATGAAGAAGACCTAGAGATTTTAATTGATCATGAACTTGACTGGAGCCAACATTGTGATATCCAACTAAGAAATGCACATAAAAAGACAAGACGATATGATGCAAAAGGCATCAGATTTGTCGTTAAAAGACCTGGCTTCTTATACTGGCCCTATCACTTACTAACTAGATGATCTGGGGTAAACTTCAAAACCTCTCACTTATCCACACATAAATGGGAATATTTGCCCCACAGAGTTGTCAAGATTAAGTGAAGTGAAAAATATGAAAGAATTATATATAACTCTAAAGAGATATGTAGATACTATATACTTATTAATGTAGTAACACATAAAGAGAGTACTCCTACAGAGTAGGAAATCTATTGAATTAGGTTTCTCAGGACCCAGTCAACTCTAAAATGATTCTAGGAATGTAGTTCAAAAAATGAACTTACAGTCAGCTTCTTCATTTCAGTTATTAAAACAATATAAGCTACACTGACTTATATTTATAACTTAAAAGAGATTGCTTTTCCTTTGTTCATAAAAGTTGAATTTTTCTGCACCAGATTAGTGGCTACATAGAACTGAGATTACTTCCTGTTGCAAATTTTCCAAATCTCTCTTGTGTATTTGATTTGGAATCACAAATAAGCAAAACAATTCCCTTCTGAAAGTGCTTTTGAAGTACTAAACAACTAAGAATAATGTTCAGATTCATACATGGCTGTTAAAATCATTTTATGTTCAAGTCACATGAGAGAAAAGGATTCAAAGTTTTCCTTTGTAGAGTGATTTCCCCCCTTTGGAAAGATTTCTATCCACAGTAAAATTGCAATGAACTTCAAACTTGCCAAGAATTGGAAAAGTTCTTTTGCCACAACTTTTTTTAAAATTGAAATTATTAGTAGGTTCCCAGTTTAAGGAAAATAGTACTTCACAAAGGAAAGCCTGACTCCAGTTAAATTAAGACAAATGAGTCCAAATATTGAAAAATCACAGAAACTTCCAGTTAGCTCTATTAACAAGAAAATGAAATTTCTAAGCCCCCATTATACTGATAAATTTTACTAACAAGTTTGGAAATTACTCAACATACTTAATTTGACATATAACTATTGAAAATTTATCTTTTCATTCTTACAATACCACATTTTGTAAAGAAAAGAGATCTGCTATGTTTTTTTAAATAATTTATTTATTGTTGACTGTGCTGGGCCTTTGTTGCTGCAGGCTTGTCTCTAGTTGTGGTGAGTGGGGCTACTCTCTAGCAGCAATGCGAGGGCTTCTCACTGCAGTGGCTTCTCTTGTTGAAGAGGACAGGCTATATAGGGCTCCTAGGCTCTAGAGCACAGGCTTAATAGTTGTGGCACATGGACTTAGTTGCTCCACGGCATGTGGGGTTCTCCCAGATAAGGGATCACACCTGGGTCTCCTGCACTGGCAGGCGAATGCTTTGCCACTAAGCTACCAGGAAAGCCTGAGATTTGCTATCCTTAGTGAAATATGAACTTGTGAGTATATCAAATGATCCATTTCTTTATCAATAAAATTCCATTTAACTTTGCTAAATAACAGAAAGATAATATTATGACCTAGGTAATAGCATGACATTTATATGACTCCTTATTACAATTACTATGCCTTCATTTACTCTTTAGAAACAGCACAAACTTTGAAGTTGTTGTTCAGTCACCAAGTCCTATCCAACTCTTTGCAACCCCATGGACTGCAGCACGCCAGGCTTCCCTGTCCCTCACCATCTCCAGGAGTTTGCCCAAATTCATGCCTATTGAACTGGTGATGCCATCCAACCATCTCAACCTCTCTCTATCACACTCTTTTCCTTCTGCCTTCAATCTTTCCCAGCATCAGGGTCTTTTTCAACAAGTCAGCTCTTGGCATCAGGCGGCCAAAGTACTGGAGCTTCAGCATCAGTCCTTCCAGTGAGTATTCAGGGTTGATTTCCTTTAAGATTGACTGATTTGATTTCCTTGCTGTCCAAAGGACTCTCAAGTCTTTTCTAGCACCACAGTTCGAAAGCATCAATTCTTCAGGTCTCTGCCTTCTTTATGGTCCAATTCTCACATCTGTACATGACAACTAGAAGTCTTACATCTAAATACAATCCTTACTTTGATACTTACTAGGTATATGGACTGGAAAATAATGCCTTCTAGACTTCAGCAAGGATTAGTTGGAATGAGGTAAATCAGATGTCTAGTATAACACTTAGAAGGTACGCAATAAATCCCACCCTCATTCCTTCAGTCAAAATGAGTTCAAATTTTAATTCAAACTAATATAAACATCCCATATTCATTCTAATGAAAAATACTGTTCAGTCACCTTCTCAAAGAGACTTATACTGATCATTCTCTTTAAAACCAAAACATTCACAAAGGAACATACTCTCCTTATAACCCTCTCCAGCTTCATAGCACTGATAACCATCTAATACATTGATA
Source organism: Muntiacus reevesi (assembly GCF_963930625.1). Classification (NCBI taxonomy): domain Eukaryota; kingdom Metazoa; phylum Chordata; class Mammalia; order Artiodactyla; family Cervidae; genus Muntiacus; species Muntiacus reevesi. The sequence goes on along the minus strand of NC_089249.1, from coordinate 12,032,018 downwards.
CAATATAATTATTTTATTTATTTTTTGCCTCTCCCAGCTAAAAGTAAGCTCCATGAACAAAACCTTAGTTTGCCAACCGATGGTGTGCTATGGTCCTCTTATGGCGCTCTCCATCCCACAGGGTGAGGAGGAAGTCCACAGGAGACTACGGCCTCTCCTTTTAGATCCTGTTCTAAGGGCCCTAGAATTCCTTGCTCCAGCTGCCAAGGTGCTGGGCCAGCACTGGCCTCTTCCTCTCGGAAGGGCTTACTGCTTATGACAAGGGTGTTGGGGAGTGGATGTGTATGTTTCTGGGTGGAGGGTCTCTAGGAGCAGGGAACAGAACCAGGATTAAAGGAATTGTAGGGGCAGACCAGAGGTTTCCATTTATGTTCTTGCACCCCAGTCCCATAAATACTGGGGGAAGACTTGTCCATCAGAGCGGGCGGGGGAGTGTCAGCTTTGTTTGCGGATGGATTTCCAATGCTTAGGACAGAGCCTAGTACTCAGTAGGCATTCAATACTTGTTTGTTGAGTGAATTAAGTAAAATTATAACAGACTCTAACAGGTGTATGTGAGTAGAAGGTATGAGGCAACAGAAACCAAGAGGAAGCAAGCTTGGAGTGTAGAAAAAAAAGAGGTACAGAGAGTAAAGAAACCACAGGGT